>NW_020257756.1:1558560-1699876 GCF_003255815.1 Theropithecus gelada
TGTGCTGCACCCATCAACTCGTCAGCACCCATCAACTCGTCATTTACATCAGGTATAACTCCCAATGCAATCCCTCCCCCCTCCCCCCTCCCCATGATAGGCCCCAGTGTGTGATGTTCCCCTTCCCGAGTCCAAGTGATCTCATTGTTCAGTTCCCACCTATGAGTGAGAACATGCGGTGTTTGGTTTTCTGTTCTTGTGATAGTTTGCTAAGAATGATGGATTCCAGCTGCATCCATGTCCCTACAAAGGACACAAACTCATCCTTTTTTATGGCTGCATAGTATTCCATGGTGTATATGTGCCACATTTTCTTAATCCAATCTGTCACTGA
Organism: Theropithecus gelada; assembly: GCF_003255815.1. Lineage (NCBI taxonomy): Eukaryota > Metazoa > Chordata > Mammalia > Primates > Cercopithecidae > Theropithecus > Theropithecus gelada. The sequence goes on from NW_020257756.1 coordinate 1,558,895, forward strand.
TGGACATTTGGGTTGATTCCAAGTCTTTGCTATTGTGAATAGTGCTGCAATAAACATACGTGTGCATGTGTCTTTATAGCAGCATAATTTATAATCCTTTGGGTATATACCCAGTAATGGGATGGCTGGGTCATATGGTACATCTAGTTCTAGATCCTTGAGGAATCGCCATACTGTTTTCCATAATGGTTGAACTAGTTTACAATCCCACCAACAGTGTAAAAGTGTTCCTATTTCTCCACATCCTCTCCAGCACCTGTTGTTTCCTGACTTTTTAATGATCGCCATTCTAACTGGTGTGAGATGGTATCTCATTGTGGTTTTGATTTGCATTTCTCTGATGGCCAGTGATGATGAGCATTTTTTCATATGTCTGTTGGCTGTATGAATGTCTTCTTTTGAGAAATGTCTGTTCATATCCTTTGCCCACTTTTTGATGGGGTTGTTTGTTTTTTTCTTGTAAATTTGTTTGAGTTCTTTGTAGGTTCTGGATATTAGCCCTTTGTCAGATGAGTAGATTGCAAAAATTTTCTCCCATTCTGTAGGTTGCCTGTTCACTCTGATGGTAGTTTCTTTTGCTGTGCAGAAGCTCTTTAGTTTAATTAGATCCCATTTGTCAATTTTAGCTTTTGCTGCCGTTGCTTTTGGTGTTTTAGACATGAAGTCTTTGCCCATGCCTATGTCCTGAATGGTACTACCTAGGTTTTCCTCTAGGATTTTTATGGTATTAGGTCTAACATTTAAGTCTCTAATCCATCTTGAATTAATTTTCGTATAAGGAGTAAGGAAAGGATCCAGTTTCAGCTTTCTACTTATGGCTAGCCAATTTTCCCAGCACCATTTATTAAATAGGGAATCCTTTCCCCATTTCTTGTTTCTCTCAGGTTTGTCAAAGATCAGATGGCTGTAGATGTGTGGTATTATTTCTGAGGACTCTGTTCTATACTACAATAACAAACTATCCAAAAAGAAAGCAATCCCATTTACAAGATCATCAAAAAGAAGAAAATGCTTAGGAGTATAATAACCAAGATGAAACTATACACTGAGAACTATAAAACATTGATAAAAGAAGTAAGACTTAATATTGTTAAAATGTTCATACTACCCAAAGCAATGTACAAATTCAATGCAAACCTTATCAAAATTTACATAGAATTTTTTTACAGAAATAGAAAAAACAATCCTAAAATTTGTATGGAACCACAAAGACCCTGAATAACCACAGCAATCTTGAGTAAGAAGAATAAAGCTGGAGGCATCACACTTCCTAATTTCAAAATCTATAATAATCAAAAGAGTATGTCACTATACTCTTTTGTCACTATACTCTATATAATACAAAGCTATAATAATCAAAAGAGTATGTCACTACCATAAAAACAGAAACATAGGCCAATGAAACAGAATCAAGGACCCAGAAATTAATCCACACATATAAGGCCAACTAATGTTCAACAAGAGTGCCAAGAATGCACAATGGAGTGAAGATAGTCTCTCCAATAAATTGTGTTGGGAAAGCTGGATATCCACACATAAAAGAATGAAATTGAACCCTTATCTTACACCATGCACACCAATCAAACCACAGCATATTAAGACCTGAAACAATAATACTCCCAGAAAAAAATATAAGGGAAACAACTTTTTGACATTGTTCTCAGCAACTATTTTTAGACTTTGACACCAAAAGCATATGCAATAAAACCAAAAATAAACAAGTAGGATTACATAAAAATAAAAAGCTTCTTCTGCACAGCAAAGGAAACAATTAACAATGAAAAAGCAACCTAAACAATGAAAAAATATATTTGCAAACTGTGTATCTAATAAGGGGTTAATTTCCAAAATAAGTAAGGAACACATACAACTCAATAGCAAAAGAACAATCAATCTGATTTTTAAATGGGCAAAGAATGTGAATAGACTTTTGTCCAAAGAAGACATACAAATAACCAATAGGCATATGAAAAGGTGCTCACATGAGTAACCATGAGGAAAATGCAAATCAAAATCACAGTGAGATATCATTTCACACCTGTTAAGATGGCTATTACTAAAAATAAATAAATAAATAACAAGTGTTGGCTGGCAAAGATTTGGAGAAAAGGGAACCCTTACATATTATTAGTGAGAATGTAAATTAGTACAGCCATTATGGAAAACACTATGGAGTTTCTTTAAAAAATTAAAGTATAACTACCACATGACCCAACTATCACCCTTTTGCGATTTGAAAAGAATTGAAATCTGGATATTAAAGAGATACCTATGTTTGTTAACAGCATTATTCACAATAGCCAAGATAAGGAAACAATCTAAATGTTCATTGACAGATGAATGGATAAGAAAATACAGTATATACATATAGTGGAATATTTTTCAGCCTTTAAAATAGAAAATTCTGTCATTTGTGACATGAATGAACTCGTAGAACATTATGCTAAGTGAAATAGGCCACACATAGAAAAATATTACATTTCACAAATTAGATTCAACAAATCTCACTTAAATGTGGAATCTAAAATAATCAAATTCACAGAAGCAGAAAGGAGGATAGTGGTGATGTGGGGCTGCTAAAGGGGGAATATGAAGAGATGTTGGTCAATTGTTGCAAAGTTTCAGTTGTGCAAAATGAATACATTCTGGAAATCTAATGCATAGCATAATGACTGTAAGTAACAATACCTTAATGTATACTTGAAATTTGCTAAGAAGTAGATCCTAAGGGTTCTTATAAAAAAGTAACTATGTGAGTTGATGGATACATTCATTATCTTGATTGTGATGATTATTTCACAATGTACATGTTTATCACATCAAGTTGTATACTTCAAATACATACAATTAAAAACTGTATCAATATTAGTTCATTACTTATGACAAATGACATAGTAAGATAAAACAATACGGAATACTGAGTGAGAACTATACAAGAAGACTGTGCACCATTTTTGCAACTTTTCTGTAAAACTAAAACTATTCTAGCCGAGCAAAATACTGAGGTAGAAGAAGCAACATGAAGATCCCCTAGGCACTCTCAGTCCCCAGGGAAGCCATTTCTTACTTTGTCTCACAGGGGTCCTTGGGGAGGTCCTTGTGAAAAACAAGGAAAAGACCACACGGAGAAGAAAACTTCCAGCTGAACTTTGTAACAATTTTGACCAAATGCAGTTTCCTGGACAGAACGTGGGAGAACTGGTGAATTAGAAGTGCAGACACAGCACCAAAGCCACAGCAGGCAAGGAGGCACAAAACCTGAAATCCCTGCTTGCTTTCTCAACTGGGAGGCTGGCAGCCTGGGACAAGTTCTCAGCTTTGCTCACTCCCTGCTTAGATATGGAGTCGGTGCTGTGGAGGGAGCATGGTAGGAGTGAGACTGGCCTTTTGGGCTGCATGGGTGAGGTCTGTAACTGCCGGCTTTCCTCCACTTCCCTGGTGACTTGCATGACACAGCAGGGGCAGTCAGCCATAACCCACCTGGGAACATAACTCCATTGGTCTGAGAACACCCCTAACCACCACAACAGCTGCAGCAAGCCCCGGCAAGGAGAGTTAAGCTCAGATACACCTAACTCTGCACCAACCTGATGGTCTTTCTCTACCTGCCCTGGTAGCTGAAAACAAAGGACATAATCTCTTGGGAGTTCTATGGCCCCACCCACTGTCTCATCCTCCCTATACTACTACAACGGATGCTCTCTTGAAAGCACCATCTCCTGGTTGGAGACCAACCAACACAAAACTAGCACAGTAAACAAAACTACAAACAAGGACCCTCACAGAGTCCACTTCACTCCCCTGCCACTTCCTCTGGAGTAAGTGCTGATATCCACAACTGAGAGACCTGAAGACAGTTTACATCATAGAACTCTGTGCAGATAAGCCCAGTACCAGCCCAGAGCCTAGTAGCTCTACTGTGTAGCTAAATGCAGAGGAAAAATAACAATCACTGCAGTTAGGCTCTCAAGAAGCCACATCCCTAGGGGAACGGGAAGAGCACCACATCAAGGGAGCACCCCTTGGAAAAAAGAATCTGAACAGCAGCCCTTGAGCCCCAGATATTCCCTAACAGTCTATCCAAATGAGAAGGAACCAGAAAAACATTTCCAGTAATATGATAAAACAAGGTTCTTTAATACCCCTCAGAAATCACACTAGCTCACTAGCAGTGAATCTAAACCATGAAGAAATCACTGACTTGCCAGAAAAAGAATTCAGAAGGTCAATTATTAATCTAATCAAGGAGACACCAAAGAAAGCTTAAGTCCAACTAAATGAAATAAAAAAATATGATACAAGATATGAAGGGGAAACCTTCAGTGAAATAGATGGCGTAAATGAAAAACAATCACGACTTCTGGAAATGAAAGACACACTTAGAGAACTGCAAAATATAATGGAAAGTCTTAGCAATAGAATCACAAGTAGAAGAAAGAACTCTGGAGCACAAAGACAAGACTTTTGAATTAACTCAATCCAACAAAGGCAAAGAAATAAGAATTTTTAAAAATGAACTAAGTCACTCAGGCATGGTGGCTCACACCTGTAATCCTAGCACTTTGGGAGGCCAAGACTGGCAGATCACCTGAGGTCAGGAGTTCTAGACCAGCATGGCCAACGTGGTGAAACCCCGTCTCTACTAAAAATACAAAAATTAGCCAGGCATAGTGGTGGTCATCAGTAATCTCAGCTCCTTGGGAGGTGAATGTTGCAGTGAGCCAAGATCATGCCATTGCACTGCAGCCTGGGTGACAAAGAGAGACTCTGACTCAAAAAAAAAAAGAACAAAGCCTCCAGGAAGTTTGAGATAATGTTAAACAACCGAACATAAGACTAATTGGTGTTCCTGAGGAAGAAGATAAATCTAAAAGCTTGGGAAACATATTTGATGGAATAATTCAGGAATATTTTCCCAGCCTTGCTAGAGACCTAGACATTTAAATACAAGAAACTCAAAGAACACCAGGGAAATTTATCACAAAAAGATCATCACCTAGGCACACAGGCATCCAGGTTATCTAAAGTTAAAGGAAAGAATCTTTTTTTTTTTATTTTTTATTTTTATTTATTTTTTTGAGATGGAGTTTCACTCTTGTTGCCCAGGTTGGAATGAAATGGCATGGTCTCGGCTCACTGCAAGTTTCACCTCCCGGGTTCAAGCAATTCTCTTGCCTCAGCCTCCCAAGTAGCTGGGATTACAGGTGCATGCAACCATGCCTGGCTAATTTTTGTATTTTTAGTAGAGACGGGGTTTCACCATGTTGGCCAGGCTGATCTCGAACTCCTGACCTCAGGTGATCCACCCATCTCGGCCTCCCAAAGGGCTGGGATTACAGGTGTGAGCTACTGTGCCCAGCAACAAAGGAAAGAATCTTAAGAGCCATGAGGCAAAAGCATCAGGTAACCTATAAAGGAAAACCTATCAGATTAACAGCAGATTTTTCAGCAGAAACCCTAAAAGCTAGAAGGGATTGGGGCCCTATCTTTAGCCTTCTTAAACAAAATAATTATCAACCAAGAGTTTGGTATCCAGCAAAACTAAGCTTTGTAAATGGAAGAAAGATACTCTTTTTCAGAGAAACAAATGCTGAGAGAAATCACCACTACCAAACCAGCACTACATGAATTGTTAAAAGGAACTCTAAATCTTGAAACAAATCCCCAAAACACACCAAAATAGAACTTCCTTAAGCATAAATCTCACAGGACCTATAAAACAAAAGCACAATGAAAAAAACAAGTTTTTCAGGCAACAAATAGCACAATAATAGAATGGTACCTCACATCTCAATACTAATGTTCAATGTAAATGGCCTAAATGCTCCACTTAAAAGATGCAGAATAGCAGAACGGATAAGAATTCACCAACCAACTATCTTCTGTCTTCAAGAGACTCACCTAATACATAAGGACTCACATAAACTTAAGGTAAAGGGGTGGAAAAAGATATTCCATGCAAATGGACACTAAAAACCAGCAGAAGTAGCTATTCTTATATCAAACAAAACAAGCTTTAAAGCAACAGCAATTTAAAAAGACAAAGAGGAACATTATATGATGATAAAAGGACTTGTCCCACAGGAAAATATCACAATCCTAAATATATATCTAACACCAGAGCTCCCAAATTCATAAAACAATTACTATCAGAGCTAAGAAATGAGATAGACAGCAACACAATAATTTGGGAGACTCCACTGACAGCACAAGACAGGTCATCAAGACAGAAAGTCAACAAAGAAACAATGGATTTAAACTATACCCTGGAAAAAATGGACTTAATAGATATTTACAGAATATTCTACCCAACAACTATAGACTGTACATTCTATTCATCAGCACACGGAACTTTCTCTAAGATAGACCATATGATAGGCCACAAAACAAGTCTCAATAAATTTGAGAAAACTGAAATTATATCAAGTACTCTCTCAGACCATAGTTGAATAAAATTAGAAATCAACTCCAAAAGGAACCCTCAAAACCATGCAAATACATGGAAATTAAATAACCTGCTCCTGAATGATCACTGAGTCAACAATGAAATCAAGATGGAAATTTAAAAATTATTTGAACTGAATAATAGCAACACAACCTATCAAAACCTCTGGGATACAGCAAAGACAGTGCAAAGAGGAAGGTTCATAACCTTAAATGCCTACATCAAAAAGTCTGAAAGAGCACAGAATCTAAGGTCACACCTCAAGGAACTAGAGAAACAAAAACAAGCCAAACCCAAACCCAGCAGAAGAAAGGAAATAACCAAGATTGGAGCAGAATTAAATAAATTGAAACAAAAAAAATTCAAAAAGTAAATGAAACCAAAAGCTGGTTCTTTGAAAAAAAATAAAATTGATAGACTGTTAGCAAGATTAACCAGAAAAGAAGAGAGAAGATCCAAATAAGCTCCATTAGAAATGTAATGGGAGATATTACACATGATACCACAGAAATATAAAAGATCATTCAATGCTACTATGAACACCTTTATGCACATAAACTAGAAAACCTATAGGAAATGGGTAAATTTCTGGAAATATACAACCCTCCCAGATTAAACCAGGAAGAAATAGAAACTGAACAGACCAATAGCCAGCAGTGAGATTGAAATGGCAATACAAAAAAAAATTGCCAACAAAAAAAGTCCAGGACCAGATGGATTAACAGCTGAATTCTATCAGACATTCAAAGAATTGGTACCAATTCTATTGACACTATCTGATAAGACAGAAAAAGAGGAAATCCTCCTTAAATCATTATATGAAGCCAGTGTCACCCTAACACAAAAACCAGGAAAGGACACAACGAAAAAAGAAAACTAGAGACCAATATCCCTAATGAACATAGATGCAAAAATCCTCAACAAAATACTAGCAAACCAAATCAAATAGCATATCAAAAAGATAATCCACCATGATCAAGTGGGTTTCATGATCAAGTGGGTTTCATATGAGGAATGTAGGGATGGTTTAACATACACAAGTCAATGAATGTGATACACCACATAAACAGAATTAAAAACAGAAATCACATGATCATCTCAATAGATGCAGGAAAAGGCATTTTACAAAATCTGGCATCATGTTATGATTAAAACCCTCAGCAAAATCAGCATAGAAGGGACATACATACCTTAACATAATAAAAGCCATCTATGACAAACCCACAGCCAACATTATACTGAATGGGAAAAAGCTGAAAACATTCCCCCTAAGAACTGGAACACAACAAGGATGCTCACTCTCACCACTTCTATTCAACATAGTATTGGAAGTCCTAGCCAGAGCCATCAGACTAGCAACAGAAATAAAGCCAATGCAGATTGGTAAAGAGGAAGTCAAACTGTCACTGTTTGCTGATGATATGATCATATAACTAGAAAACCCTAAGGACTCCTCCAAAAAACTCCTAGAACTTATAAATAAATTCAGCAAAGTTTCAGGATACAAAATTAACGTACATAAATCAGTAGCCCTGCTATACAACAACAGCAACCAAGCTGAGAATCAAATCAAAGACTCAACCCCTTACACAATAGCTGCAAAAAATAAAACAAAATAAAATACTTAGGAATATACCTAACTAAGGAAGTGAAAGAGATGTACAAGGAAAACTACAAAACACTGCTGAAAGAAATCACTGATGACAGAAACAAATGGAAACACATCTCATGCTCATGGATAGGTAGACTCAATATTCAAAAAAATGACCATACTGCCAAAAGCAATCTACAAATTCAATGCAATTCCCATCAAAATATCACCATCATTCTTTACAGGGCTAGAAAAAAAAATCCTAAAATTCACATGGAACGAAAAGAGTCCGCATAGCCAAAGAAAGGCTAAGCAAAAAGAACAAATCTGGAGGTTTCATATTACCTGACTTTAAACTATATTATAAGGCCATAGTCACCAAAACAACATGGTACTGGTATAAAAATAGGCAGATAGACCAATAGAACAGAATAGAAAACCCAGAAATAAGGCCCAGTACTTACAGCCAACTGATCTTTAACAAAGCAAGCAAAAACATAAAGTGGGGAAAGGATACCCTATTCAACAAATGGTGCTGGGATAACTGGCTACCACATGTAGAAGAATGGAACTGGTTCCTCATCTCTTACCTTATACAAAAGCAACTCAAGATAGATCAAATACTTAAATCTAAGACCTGAAACCACAAAAATTCTAGAAGATAACATTGGAAAAACCCTTTTAGACATTGGCTTAAGCAAAGACTTCATGACCAAGAACCTAAAAGCAAATATAACAAAACCAAAGATAAATAGATGGGACTTAATTAAACTAAAAAAGTGTCTGCACAGCAAAAGAAACAATTAACAGAGTAAACAGACAACCCACAGAGTGAGAGAAAAATCTTTGCAATTTATACTTCCAACAAAGGACTAATATCCAGAATGTACAAGGAACTCTAACAAATCAGCAAGAGAAAAACAGCCCCATCAAAAAGTAGGCTAAGGACATGAATAGACAAGTCTCAAAAGAAGACATACAAATGGCCAACAAACGTATGAAAAACTACTCAATATCACTTATGATCAGGGAAATGCAAATCAAAATCACAATGCAATGCCACCTTACTCTTGCAAGAATGGCCATAATCAAAAACTGAAACGATAACAGATGTTGGCACGGATGTGGTGAAAATGGAACACTTTTACACTGCTGGTGGAATGTAAACTAGTATAACCACTATGGGAAATAATGTGAAGATTCCTTAAGGAACTAAAAGTAGAACTACTATTTGATCCAGCAATCCCACTGCTGAGTATCTGCCCAGAGGAAAAGAAGTCATTATTCGAAAAAGATACTTGCACACCCATGTTTATACCAGCACAATTCGCAATTGCAAAAATATGAAACCAACCCAAATGGCCATCAATCAATGAGTGGATAAAGAAATTATGATACACACACACACACACACACACACACACACACACACACCCCATGGAATACTACTGAGCCACAAAAAGGAATGAAATGATAGCATTCACAGTAACTTGGATGGAATTGGAGACCATTATTCTAAGTGAAGTAATTCAGGAATGGGAAACCAAACATCATACGTTCTCACTCATAAGTGGGAGCTAAGCTATGAGGATGCAAAGGCATAAGAATGACACAATGGACTTTTGGGACTAGGGGAAAGGGCTGCGGGGAGGGATAAAAAACTACACATTGGATACAGTGTACACTGCACAGGTGACAGGTGCAGCAAAATCTTAGAAATCACCACTAAGGAACTTATCCATGTAACCAAACACCACCTGTTCCCCAAAAACGTATTGAAATAAATAAAAATAAAATCTATTGTGTTTGAGGCTAAAAAAAAAAAACCTAATAAAATTATTGAATAAAATTTAAAAGTTTATTTTAAAAGTAAAAAAAATACAAAGTTCAGAGTTTACCAATTATATGTAGAAATGTAAAAGATAAGAAATGTGGCATGTGAATTCAATAGGTGCTATAGTCTAAACATGTCCTCCAACATTCACATGTTGAATCTTTTTTTTTTCTTTTGAGACGGGATTCACTCTGTCACTTAGGCTGAAGTGTAGTGGTGTGATCTCAGCTCACTGCAGCCTCCGCCTCCTGTGTCCAAGCAATTCTCCCACCTTGGCCTCCCAAGTAGCTGGGATTACAGGCAGGTGCCAACACGTCTGGCTAATTTTTGAGTTTTTTGGGTAGAGATGAGGTTTCATTTTGTTGTCCAGGATGGTCTCAAACTCTTGATCTCAAGTTATCTACCTGCCTCAGCCTCCCAAAGTGCTGGGATTACAGGTGTGAGCCACCATACCCAGCCCACATGTTGAAATTTAATCATCAATATGAAAATATTAAGAGGTGAAGTCTTTAGGGGGTGATTAAGTAATGAGGGCTTAGTTCCTTATAAAAGGGCTTATGGGACTGAGTCTGTCTCATCTGCCGTGTGAGGACACAGCTTCCGTTCATAGGAAGCAGTATTCAAGGCACCATCCTGGAAGCAGAGACTGATTCCCTCCCAAGATACAAAACCTGCTGATGCTTTGCTCTTGGATTTCTCAGCCTCTAGAACGGTGAGAAATAAATTTCAGGTCTTTATAAATTGTCCGTCTCAGGTGTTTTGTTATAGCATCACTGACAGACTCAGAGAGTAAGGAAATAGAAATTATTTGAAAAGCAATCTAAAACACAGGCTATATTTTGAAGAACAGAGTCAGATTCGTGCCATGTGCAAAAATAACGTCTAAACAAAAAAAAATGCAATATAAAATACTATTTTAAAAGGATATTTTTGAAAGACTATAACACAGAAGGCCTTCTAAGCAAAATACATCACTTTAAAATGAGATTTAAAAAATGAGAGATTTGAATACATACATCCTTACTACTAAACAGTTAAAGAAATGATAAAGTGAGAAGGTGAGCGACAGACTATAATACAATATATACAATACAAGCAACTGGGGAAAAAAAGTATTTAGAAAACAGTTTCTGAAAATTAATATGAAATGTTAAGCAACCAAGCAGAAAAAATGAGCTAAGTATGTGGAAAAGTAACTCACAGAAGAAATATAAGTGACTAGTCAGTATTTTAAAAGGTAAAATACTTCACTAATGATCAGGAAAACTAAACAAAAATAACAATGTTTTCACCCGATTGCTTAGTAAAAATTAAATTGATTATTAATAATCAGTTTTGCCTAGGGTATTGGTATAGAGAAAACTCATACTACCAGTATAATTTTAAATTAGATCCTTCTTTATTAGTGTAACTTGAAAGTCTCTATGAAAAGTTTAAATGTACAGACCTTAGACTATTAAGCTCTGCTTCTCAGAATCTATCCTGAAAAAATACTTAGTATGTATGGGAAAAACTTTTGCTGCATTGTTTGAAATACAGCACTGAATACTTATCCATTGTGGTATCATATTATTGAATATCACAAAATCATTTTATATGTTCTGACATGCAAAAACGACAATAAATTGATACACGAAAAAAGTTATGCTTAGAATATAAAGTATGATTACATATTGTTTTCAAAATGCTTAGAAACTATTGATTGTGCGTGGATATGCTCATGTGAATCAAAGCATGAAATAAAAAGCAAACCATGAATTAGAAAAATAAATATCAACAATGTGGCTCAGTCTGAGTGTTTTGCACAATTTAATGTTTTTTTAGCTATTGAATCTATTGTTCACATTAAATTTTATACAAAATTTTGAAAAGCAAAAGGAAAAAGAAAGCAGAGCTTCTGTTATCGAAACAAGCACTATCCTGTCCCAACAGCCTGAAGCTTCTCTGAGGAACTCCTTGGGCTCCTTGGGAAGAAGGTTTGAAAATCACTGTCTGGCTAATGCTGATATGCACTAGCAAAACCTTTCTTGCTTCCTTCTTTTCCACTGCTCCCAGGAAATAGTCAGTTATAAAACAATGGCACCCTATGTATTTAGCAACATATTTATATTCAACAACGACAGTGAAAGCAAAAGAAAGGAGAGAGAGAAACCACAGGAATCATTGTTCCATGTGACTCCATTCCTGCTTCTACTTGGAAACCAGGGCCCTACGTAAAGTTAGTGTAAGAGGCAAGAGGTGAAAATGCCATTAATTATTCAGTCTTAGTTCCCAAATGCTCTCATGGTATACATTTCTTGTCATAGTGAATATAATTCTATTATTTAAAAATCCTTTCATTTTGAATTAAATTACAGGAATGTGTCCCAATGCTGGAGAAGATTATAACTGGCTTGGACTTAGTGAAAGATGAAAATGTTGGTCTTCTCTAGCTTTTTCATAGGCAATTTTCAAGAGAAAAATTAACTACACAAATTTTTACCTTTCCTACAACTTGGAAATTTACCTGATTCTCCACTATATCAAAGGTGGAATTTCAAATATAGTCAAAGTGGAGAGTTCATTTGAACTAACTCTAGAGCAGCAGCCCTCAGAGAGACAAAGGCTGAATCAGAGCAGAGACTTAAGGCTCAGTCATCAATACCATAGAACAAATTAACTCAGACAAGACATGATGGAGCTGTAGAGGCAACCAGAGGGAGTCCATTCGGGGAGCTTAGCACAAATCAGAGAACGAGGTGTCTCGCAAGAATTTATCATCAGGTTAGGTGCCTGCGGATAGGTGCCCCAGGGACAGATGCATGCTGATGAGGAGTCCAGAACCAGAAAATACGAAGTGATTCCAGCAAGTGGCTAGTGTCCCAGAGGTGTGGTGCTAAGAGGGTCCAGGCACAGAACTGACATTCAGGACTAGTGTTTAGCAAGGCAGAGTCTCAGTCTGAGCAAGACAATGTAACCAGCAGTCAAGAATGTTGGTATAAGACAGGGGTTCCAAACCGAGGCTGACCACCTCCACTCCCCACCGCAGGGACACTTAGCAATGTCTGGAGACACTTTGGTTTTCATATCTGGGGGTACTACTGACATCTAGCAGATAAAGCCCAGTTATGCTACTGAATGAGAATTGACAGAACAGCCCCACCCGCAAGCCCCCCATCAACCCACACACACACATACACATACAAAAAAGAACTATGGAGCTCAAAAAAAAAGTCACTGTTAAGAAACCCTAGTATAGGGAATAAGATAGAACCACAGTTATGGGAACTATGACAAAAAAAAATCTGGGAACAGGAGTTCTCACGAACAAGGCAGAAATGTGTAAAGGAAGCAAGAGTAACACAACAAACTTGAGTTGGAACTGAGTTACCTGAGCTGTCAAATAGGCTCTTTCATCTCCTTCTGACTAAGGACTATGCAGGCCTTAGGACCCCAAGGAAAAGGCATTCCAGTGGGTTGATCCCTGCTTTACCACTTACTAGTAGAGTGGCCTTGGGCCATTTATTTAATCCCTATACCTCAATTTTCTTTTCTATAAAATAGGAATAAATAATAGCATCTGCACCCAGAATTGCTATGAGACTAAAATAGGATAAGGCATGATAAGTGCCTCTAACATTATGCCCAGCTCATATTACATCGTGGATAGTTGAGAGCTGGAGATGGGATTCAAATAGTCCAGCTTAGGAAAAGAGTTTTGAAAATGGAAAAGAGAGAAAAGCAGGGCATTTGCTCCAATCCCCCCAAAAATTACCTGGCAGAGAGTTTTCAGGAAAAAAATATTAATCAGGAATCAGATTTACTAAAATCCAGAATTTTATCATGGGTTAATTAAACTAACAACAATACCAGAAGGAAAGTGCTCTGATATACAAGGACCTTGTTTAAAGTGTTTCAGTCTTTAAACTCCTATAACTAGGCTAAACTCCTTTTTTCCTAGAGTGGCTAATTCCAGTACTCTGTTCTCAGCACTGTATCCTGAAATATTCTCGGCCTGATATTTTTTCTTACTAAATCAAAGATATTCTGGGATGTATTCAATACCCCCCTCCCCCCCCACACCCCCCCGGCTTCTCAAGACATTAGAATAGAACGCCAGACTATGGCCTTAGGCATCTAACAGATGAATTAAGAACTCTGACCAAAACGGCTCTGCTTGTCCTGTTCTACTGCATGATTAGTTTTCTGGAATTTACATAATGAGAAACAAAAGAGAAAACAAAATGAGAAGAAATGGAAAGTCTTTATATTGTGTATTTGTTCCTAAAAGTAGCTTGGCTGGGGTTTCCAACCCCATGCTGGATCCCCAGACAGATGGAAGGGAACCACCAACATATGCTGGAACTTCATCATCATAAAGATGCCAGTAGAGAAAAAGTCACATCAAGGCCTGTTACCTTGGATCCCATCTGAAAAAAAAAAAAAAAAGAGAGACAGCAAAATTCTAAAAGGCTGTTCCTATAATATGTTTGGCCTCTGAAGCTCTCCTTCAGCATGAACCACAAAAATGTCATTCAAAATGTTCCAAAATACTGTCTCCTAGGTCAAAGAAAATGAATATTATCAATCACCGAAAATGGAAGTCTTTATATGGTTGAGTAGATGTGTGTATTTGGAAAAAGTGTACTGGTTCACCCAACTGGCATATATATGTACACTTAAACAGTTTAAGATCCAGGATATGCTGATTAATATCGTGTATCAACTTGACTGGATTGAAGGGTACCTAGAGAGCTGATAAAGTGTTGTTTCTGGGTGTGTCTGTGAGGGTGTTGCCAGAGGAAATTAACACCTGAGTCAGTAGGAGAGGAAGACCCACCCTCAATCCGGGTGGGCACCATCCAATTGGCTGCCGGCGTGGCTTGAACAAAAGCAGGTGGAAGAAGGTGGGATAAGCTGCCTCCTGAGTCTTCTGGATTTCATTTCTCTCTCAAGCTGAGTGCTTCCCGCCCTTAAACATCAGACCCCAGGTTCTTTGGCTCTTAGACTCTTGAACATACCCCAGTGGTTTGTCAGGGGCTTTCAGGCCGTTAGACACAGGCTGAAGCCTGCACTGTCAGCTTCCCTACTTTTGAAGCTTTGGGACTTGAACTGAGCCACTACTGGCTTCCTTGCTCCTCAGCTTTAAGACGGCCTGTTGTGGGGCTTCATCTTGTGATCATGTAAGTCAGTTCTCCTTAATAAACTCCATTTCATATATTAGTTCTGTCCCTCTGGAGAGCCCTAATACAAAGGAACTTCATCACTATAAGATGCCAGTCTTTACAATGGGCAGTATCTGTGCAGCATGATCACCTGACAAGGTTTTTTTTGTTGGTGGTTTTTTTGTTTTTGTTTTTGTTTTTGTTTTTTGAGATGGAGTCTTGCTGTGTCACCCAAGCTGGATTCCAGTGGTGTGACCAGCTCACTGCAACTTCCACCTCCCAGGTTCAAGTGATTCTCCTGCCTCAGCCTCCCAGGTAGCTAGGAGTATAGGCGTGCCACCATGCCCTGCTAATTTTTGTATTTTTAGTAGAGATGGGGTTTCACCATGTTGGCCAGGCTGGTCTAGAGCTCCTAACCTCAAGTGATCCACCTGCCTTGGACTCCTAAAGTGCTGGGATTACAGGTGTGAGCCACCGCGCCCGCCCAGCCTGACAAGTTCAGTTGGTTCAGGTGTTCTGCTTGCCTTCCTTTGAGTGTTAAGGGTGAGAGAAAGGCAATAGGGACCTTGGATTACTAATTATTTTTTAGGAAATGGCCATAATTTTGGGTCATAACCATTAATAATAACAAATAACATTTCTACTGTTTTACAGTTTTACCACATTTTCCTACATACCATCAAATTTGAGCTTAATATGAGTCCATTTTATAACTTTCAGGAAACTGAGGCTCTGAGAAGTTAGGTGACTCGCCCACTGTCACACAGCTAGAAAGTAATAAAAAGGGGCTCTCATGCAGATTTACCGGATTTCACACCTAATGCTTGTGATTCCATATATAATATTACTTTCCAGCATCTTCTCTTTCAGTCAAAAAATAAGAGGCACAGGGAAAAAGAAGCCTGTCTCACCTGAGAGGTTACCTACCCACAATGTTTTCTACTGTACCCTCAGGAAGAGAAAATTTTACAGCTTCCTCCCCACCTTTCATCATCACTATGGAAGGACTTTACAATGTAATACAAAATTATCATTCCTGAATATTTTTCCCACTCTCATTCACACTGGGAATGCTGCTTTCTAAAGGTTATTGGTGAAATTCTTTTATATAACCATATCATATCTAGTTCATAATGTACTCCAGAATTAAACAACTTAGATCCTCCTGTTAGTCTTCATTTGTACTTAGGTTGAACTGGAAACTAAAAATTTTGAATTATGTCCATGTTATTATTTGAAAAGTAACTCTTTAATGTTACTCAGGATAAATGGATGGATGAATGAATGGACAGACAGAATAGAATTCATCTTTGGAGAGAAATCTGTGTTGGTGTGTGGGTATGTATTTCTGTATCTGTGTCTGAGAGACAGAAGAGCCTTTTACAACAAAGAGAGAGAAAGAATTCAAGCTACTTTTAAAATGCAAAAAGATTTCAGAATATAAATTCCAAAGTTGAAAGTGAAAATCACTTATTTTTAACCAGAGTAGTAACAACAAATCTTTGATATGCCAAATATCACAGGTGAATTGTTTAAGACTTTACTATTATACTGTATATTTATTTAGAATAATTTTTCTTTATTGAAGCTACATTTAAATCTTTAAGGTATGTTCACAGTTTCCTTTGGTGTTAAATTATAAAATAAATATGCGCAATTACAGGCAAAAGCAGAGCTGTGTATTGTAATTGTCATGAGTAATGACTGATTCATTATGTTCGACATAATTGTAACTTTAATACTAACATTATCTTCAAAACATCTTGTAAACCATTTGACATTTTAAATATTCCTCAGAGACCATATCAACAATTAAACTCCTCAAGCCTTAGTGACACTTTATGTGTATTCTATTAGCTAATTAACTTCTATTTAAGTACCTTGAAAAAAAATTGAGAAGTTATCTGTTATGAAAACAAAATCTGAAGAATATTTTTCGTGGCTTTAGGATGGCAAATTTTTTATTTGCTATTTTTTGCTTAAATCTCCTTTATTATTCGGGAGTGTACTATCTAGACCCTATCCTCATGGTTTGGCCTTATGTTATTTACAGAGAAAATTATTAGCTTTCAATAGCCAAAGTGAGGGCTGAACTGCCATAGTGTTGTAGGACATATGCTACCAGTACAGCTACGTCAAAATCCACATTCCTGTAAAATGGGTTATGTGGATTAAAAGGAGTAAGAGATCTGAGTATATCTTAACAAATGAGAAATCCTTTTCCCATTTTTTCTTTCTTCTCTATTTGTATTAATACAATAGTAATTATTTACTAAGCACTTACTATCTTCCAGACAATGTGCTAAGAGCTCTATATACATTCATTCACTTAATAAATATAAAACTCTATACAGTGGATATTTTTATTATCTTGATCATTGTCATGATAGCATCATCATTATTAATATTCTCATTTTATAAATAAATAAATTAAGGTTCAGGGAGGTTAAATAATTTGCAAAAGATGAGACAGAGCCAAGAGAGAAAGCTAGGTCCAGCTGATCAGAAGGTCCATTATTCTAATCATTACAGGGATTCTTAAACATTGGCAGGCATCCTAAGGACCAATCCACTCAGCACCCCCATCCCCAGCAATGGCACTCCTGTGACCAGCAGAATGGCCACCCTTTGCATGCATCCTACAGGGCCTAAGGACTGGCCCACCCAGCAGTACTGACATCAGCAAAGCTGTACTACCACCTCCAAAAAGATCCACAGCCTAAGCCACTGAAGCACTGGCAGACACTGCTGATGTTTATTACACCTGAAGAAAGTCTTTCTTTACAAAAGCTACTTTATAAAATTGGAAGAGGTAGCTGTTCCACCAGATGTTCTGACATCAGTGTAGGGATACAGAAACATGAAAAAGCAAAGAAACATGACACCTCCAAAAGAATTCAGTAACTCTCCAGTAACAGACTCCAAAGAAAAGGAAATGTATGAAATGCATGAAAAGGAATTTAAAATAATAATCTTAAGGAAATTCAGTGAAGTACAAGAAACTACAGAGAGACAATTCAATGAAATCAGGAAAACAATTCATGATATAAATGAGAAATTCAACAAGAGATGGATATTATAATAAAGAACCAAACAGAAATCTTAAAGCAGAATAATTCATTTAATGAAATTAAAAATACAATTGAGAACTTCAACAGACCAGACCAAGCAAAAGAAATAATTTCTGAACTTGAAGACAGGTCTTTTAAAATAATTTAGTCAGACAAAAAAAAAGGAAGAATAAATTAAAAAGAATAAAGAAAGTCTAAGGGACTTATGGGACACCATTTAGTGAATGAATATACTCATTATGGGAATTCTAGAAGGAAAAGAGATGAGAAAAGGAATAGAAAACCTATTTAACAAATAACAGCTAAAAACTTTCCAAGTCTTGGAAGATATATAGACATCCAGAACCAGGAAGCTCAAAATCCCTAAATATATTCAACCCAAAAAGGTCTTCTCTGAGGCATATTACAGTCAAACTGTCAAAAGTCAAAGACAGATAATTCAAAAAACCCAAAGAAAAGTGTCAAGTCACACATAAGGGAATTCTGATTAGACTATCAGCAGATATTTCTGCAAACACGTTACAGGCATGGAGAGAATGAAATGATATATCTGAAGTGTTGAAAGAAAAAAAACTGTTAACCAAGGATACTGTACCAGAAAAAAACTATCTTTCAGAAATGGAGAAATAAAGTCTTTCCCAGACAAGCAAAAGCTGAGGGAACTCACCACAACTAGACCAGCCTTACAAGAGAGTGCTACAATTGGAGGTGAGAGGATAATAACTACCATCATGAAAATAACTGAGAGTATAAAAATCAATGGTAGACATAAATTCAAACTCAAATTCAGAACTAGTAGAGGTACATTCACTATCAAATTCAGAATACTCCATTAATACAGTGACGGAATATACAAATCTTTAGTATGAACACTAAAAGACAAAATAGTCAATGATAACTACAGCTATAATAAGATGTTAGGGAACACACACTGTAAAAAATGTAAATTAAAGTAAGAAAATTATAAATTGTTGAGGGGAAGGTAAAAGTCTAGAGTATTTGTATGCAACCAAAGTTAAGTTGCTTTATTTATTTAACAAATAGTACCTGCCAATTAACACACCAAACACAAATTATATGCATGAATTTTACAGAAGAAAAGTACCTGAAAAGTTATTTATTTTAAATCCTTGATTTTACAACTGAAGAGAAACCTCACGTTGTCAAATTATGTAATGATATTCTATTTGTTATTACAGACTGAGTACCCCAATCCAAAAATCTAAACTCCAAAATGTTGCAAAATTTGACACTTTTTGAGGCCAACTTGACACCACAAATGGCAAATTCCACACCTGGCTTCATGTGACAGATCACAGTCAAAACGCTGGTGCATAACACTTAATTTATTCAGTATCCTCAAGGGTACAAAGACCCTCCCATGCATGCCCAGATTTCCCCCACAAAAGCATGTCCACAAAGGGTAATAAAATTGGATGTGTGCAGGCACACTGGCAGATTTCCCACAATACCCCACATGGGGCAAAAACCCACATGCATTACTCATTATGTTTTTTGTTTGTTTGTTTGTTTTGCTTATTTGGAGCTCTGTGGTGGAAAGATACTGTCTAAAATGTCTAAAACTATTCAAATTAACAAAGAAATTCAGTGAAGTTTCAGAATACAAAATTAACATACAAAAATCACTAGTATTTCTACACATCAATACTGAACTCTCTGAAAAAGAAGTCAAGAAAGTAATCTCATTTACAATCACTATTTAAAAAAACTAAGAATAAATTTAACCAAGGAGGTGAAATATCTCTACAATGAAAACTAGAAAACATTAACGTAAAAATTTGAAGAGGACACGATTAAATGGAAATACATCCCACGTTCATGAATTGGAAGAATATTATTAATATGTCCATGCTACCCAAAGCAGGATACAGATTTAATGCAATCTCTATCAAAATATCAATGACATTCTATATGGAAATAGAAAAAACAATCCTAAAACTCATATGGAACCACAAAGTACCCCAAATAGCCAAAGCGACCTTGGGAAAAAAAAAAAAAAAGCTGGAAGCATCACACTACCTGCTTTCAAATCATACTACAAAGCTATTATAACCAAAAGAGCATGGTACTGGCATAAAAATAGATATAAACCAATGGAACAGAATAGAGAATCCAGAAATATATTCATGCACCTACAACCAATTTTTGCACCTACAACCAGTTTTTGACAAAGGCACCAATAACACACATTGGGGAAATGAGTCTATTCAATAAGTGGCACTGTGAAAATTGGATATCCACATGCAGAAGAATTAAACTAAACCCCTATCTGTCACTACATGCAAAAATCAACTCAAAGTGGATTAAAGACTTAAATATAAGACCTGAAACTATAAAACTACTGGAAGAAAATAGGGAAAATGCTTGATGACATTGGTCTGGGCAAGGAACGTTTTGGATAAGCAACAAAGGCAAAAATAGACAAATGGAATGCCATCAAACTAAAAAGTTTCTGCACAAGGGAAATAATCAACAAAGAGACAACCTACAGAATGGGAGGAAATATTCACAAACTGCATCTGACAAGAAGCCAGTATCCTGATAATGTAAGGAGTTCAAAGAAAACAACAAAATAGCAAAAAAAGCAAATAATCTGACTTTGAAAATGAGCAAAGAATAGGAATAGATGTTTCTCAAAAGAAGACATACAAATGGCCAATAGGTAAATGAAAAAAATATTCAACATTACTAATCATCAGGGAAATGCAAATCAAAACCACAATGAGATACTACCTCATCCCAACTAGAATGACTGTTATCAAAAAGACAAAAAATAACAAATACTGGTATGGATGTGGAGAAAAGGGAAACCTTATACACGGTTGGTGAGAATGTAAATGGGTATAGCTATTATTAAACAAACAAACAAACAAACAAACCAGCAAGGAGGCCAGGCACAGTGGCTCACACCTGTAATCCCAGCACTTTGGGAGGTCAAGGCAGGCAGATCATGAGGTCCGGAGATCAAGACCATCCTGGATAACACAGTTAAACGCTGTCTCTACTAAAAATACAAAAAATTATCCAGGCATGGTGGCACGCACCCATAGTCTCAGCTACTTGGGAGGCTGAGGCAGGAGAATCGCTTGAACCTGGGAGGTGGAGGTGGCAGTGAGCCAAGATTGCGCCACTGTATTCCAGCCTGCGCAACAGGGTAAGACTCTGTCTCAAATTGGAAACAAAAACAAAAACAAAAACAAAACCGCATCAGCATGGAGATTCCTCAAAAAATTAAAAATAAAATTATCATATGATCCAGCAATCCCACTACTGGGTATTTATCCACAGGAAATGAAATCAGTATGTCAAAAAAAAAAAAAAATACCCACACCCCCCTCACTCCCAGTTATTGCAGCACTAGTCACAATAGCCAAGATATGAAATCAACTTAAATGTCTATCAACAGACACATGGATAAAGAAAATGTAACATACACAATGGACTACTACTCAGCCATAAGAGAATGAAATCCCATCATTTGCCACATGGATGAACCTGGAGTTCATCATGTTAAGTGAAATAAGCCAGGCACAGAAAGACAAATGCCCCATGATTGCACTCATTTGTGGATTCTTAAAAAGCTGGTCTTGTAGAAGTAGAGTGGAATAGTGGTTACCAGAGTCTGTGGAGGGTGGGGTGAAGGGGATGATGGAGAAAGATTGGTCAGCAGGCACAAAATTACACTTAGATAGGAGGAATAAATTCTGGTGTTCTACAGCACAGCAGGGTGACTATAGTAAACGTTATAGAGAATGCTTCAAAATAACTAGAAGAGAGGATTCTGAATGTTCTCACTACAAAGTAAAGATCAATGTTTGAGGTGATAGATATGCTAAATACCATAATTTGATCATTACACAATGTATACATATATGAAAATATTACACTGTACTCCATAAATATGTACAATTATGTGTCAATTAAAAACAAAAGAAAAATAAATTATAAAAATTAAAAGTTAAAAGAAAGCTTTGATAGGCATCAGCATCACTGATAAAAATGCAGATTTCTGGGCCTCACCTCCCAATTCCTGATTCAGTAGGTCTGGAGAGGATCCCAAGAATTCACATTTCTAATGCATTCCCAGGTAACACAAATGCTATTTCATGGTATTTTGAAAGGGCTGCACTCACTATGGAGGGAAGAAGCTTAGTTTAAAAAAATGCTCAGGGACCACACTTTGAGAACCACCGCAGTGCAATATACTTCCTCCCATGGATCCACGGATGGCACTGTCAAATAAATAATTGGAAATAATTGGAATATTTATTTATTTTAGTGGATGTTGGCCAATGTCCTTTGGAGAAGTGGGTGGGAGAGCTGGGAAATAGGTGCTGCTACTCCTAACAAACAGGTTTTGTTACACAAAAAACTAGTCCTATGTAAGATATTTTTTCAGAGAGCCTCCTGTCCTCACTTACCAAATTCATAGAACAGACACTCCCCTAAATTTGTGCCATTCTTATTCTTTTCTCTGAGAAGCCTTTAACCACTTTTACTCCCCTAAGGATATCACTTACGTGTCCATTTTCCAAATCCCATCTTTGGACTTCCAAATCCAGGTCCATCATTGATGTTGTGTGCAGCATGTGTGCAAAATCGGCAACAGCAACGATGCTGCCATCCTTACGGAAACTTGCAGGGGCTTTTCCCTGTCAATTAAACTGAGCTTGCTCTTCATCCTGTGGGTTTGAGAATTGAGCTCTTGATTTATTGCTATGATAAATTTGCTTATGCTAAAAACTACACCAAGGCTGAGCTTGGAAGGAGATTTTATGGGCCAAGTAGTAAACCTCGTAAAATCAGGGTTTAAAATGGAAAATGTTATTCAGAATAATTATGAGTACGTGCAATTGGGCATTGCTATAGCAAACCTTATTTAAATGTTACCCCAAATGAGGCCATCAGAAGAACACATGTGCTACCGACAGCCCAAATACTTGGTCAGTGAGTGAAGAAAGTCCACAGTGGCAAAGGGGTGTGACCGCCATCACCATCCCTGTGGCTATTTCCTCATTAGACAGCAATGTATAAGCCTTCTCAAGACGCAAACAAAAGACAAAGAATAATGATCTTTAGTGTAGGGGGAAACGCAGAAGAAATATCATCTAAATCAGAAGAAAAAGGATGTCTGGTGGAAAATCTTTTCAAACCCATTTTGAACAAACATAAACTTCCTATGAATTCAAGAGCTGAAAGTATTTAATTTCTGGTATGCAAACAAATTAAATGTATGAAAACTGTTTACTGTAATGGCTACAATTTATATAATTATAATGATAGGCTATTTTTGTTCAACTTCATTTCAATTGAAATAATAGTTTTATGAACAAATCCTAAAGCCCAAGATAACTGATTACTTTATTCTCTGGGAGATGAAATTAGTTCTAAATTTTAAATGTTCTTTCCTTTGCTTGAATTATGCAGGTGGGGGTCTTTGCTGATAATTCTTGGTATTCATAATAAATAGGTCTACATTTCTCAGGTTCATGGTATTTTGAGAGGGCTGCACTCACTATGGGAGAAGCAGCTTAGTTTAAAAAATGCTTTAGGCCAGGTGCGGTGGCTCACCCCTGTAATCCCAGCACTTTGGGAGGCTGAGGGGGGTGTGGTGGATGACCTGAGGTCAGGAGTTCGAGATCAGCCTGATCAATATGGTGAAACCCCATCTCTACTGAAAATACAAAAATTAGCCAGGCATGGTGGCAGGCACCTGTAATCCCAGCTACTCGGGGGGCTAAGTCAGGAGAATCACTTGACCCAAGTAAAATCCTGATATCCAAGGCAAACTATATGAAGAGACAAAGCTTTAAGGCATTTTACTCAACATGCATATATTATTCAATTGTATTTATTTCTGTATCTATTTTTTTACAAAAAGTTAGTGTAGACCTCAATCTTCATCTTCTCATTGCATACCTTAATAACAAAAGAATAAATGAAGTTAATATGCGCTTAGAAAAAAAAGTTATCACAACATTCAATCTCAGTATATAGTAATATGTGCTTAATAGAAAATAAAGACCATATCTAGAACCACAGCACCAACACATTCAAGGTTCAAATAAAAATTCCAAATGGTGGTGGTAAGACATTTAGTATTTGTCTAAGGCCCTAAATTTGAACTTTAAATTAATTCTGATGTCATTAAATTTGTACCAAACTTAAACTTTTTTCTTAGGCGGGGGGGTACATTTTTTCATTTTTATATAAAAATATTGGTAATATAAAGGAAAGCACTCTAAAAATGCAGAAAGAATCTTAACCCAGGAGTTGTCATCAAATCAACCTTATACCTGACAGCAGTGGGTATGCCACAGTCTATTCACTTTTTTTTTTCAACAAATTTGTTTGATCACTAAAGTGCCAGGCTCTATGCAAGATGAATAAGCAGCAATCCTTGCCCTTAAGAAATGTAAAGTCTAGTGAAGGGATAGAGTGACATACATGAATAGCAGTAATGACATCACATCTAGGATAGTTGATGCAGTGAAATACAAAGGAGGGAATAGTTATTCTACCAGATGATGGATGAGGAAGATGAGGAAATGTTTCAGGAATTTTCACCTTCACAAAGAGGGAGACCCTTGAACTAAGCATGGAAAGATGTGTAGGTGTTCACCAGGGAAGCAAGCTATTCTGCAGGAAAATGAGGATGGCTAATAGGAAGCTTAAAAGGCAGGATGCATGAAATAGTATTCAATTTATTCAATTAATTACAAATAGTCCAGTGCAACTACATCACAGTACACAAAAAGAGATACAGAAAGGGTTGAGACTGGAGAGGTAAGTTGGGGTCAGATTGCAAAGTAGTCTTATGATAAGGGTTTGGGTCTTCATCTTAAGAACATTGAGTAGTCACTGAAAAGTTTTAAGCAAGGGAGAGACATAACCAAATCCAGGTTTTATAAAGATCCTTCTAGCATCTCTTTGAGAATAGATTGGAGAAATCAAACCTAGAGACAGGAGGATATTGGAACAATCCAGTTTGGAGACAATAAGATAACAAGTGCCAAACAAGGGCAATAAATTGAGAATAGGGACTGGAGGAAGGTAGAAGCAATTGACTTTAGCACTTGATTGGCTGAAGGAAATGAGGGATAAGGAAAAGCAAGGGTCATCAACAACTCCTAAATTCCTGAGAGGACAGTGCTTCTGTTTTCTAAGATACTGAATTCAGGAGGAGGAAGTACTTCTAAGATACGGAACTCAGGAGGAGTAAAATGCAATGCGCACTTAGGTTTGGACATCCTGAGTTTGTGGAAACTGTGGAGCATCCAGGTGATTATGGGAGAAGATTCATAATTCAGGGGCTGAGACTGGGCATCAGAACCTGTTCTCTACATCAAATGTCAGGCATAGTCATTCACAGTTTAGATGCCATAGCACAGTTGGTCAGTCCACTCCCAATAAAACCAAAGTTTCTTCTAAAGTTAATATTTAAAGAAAATGGATAAATTCAGTGAAGGTGAAAAGGTGGTCTTGCTCAATTGAAGGTGAAACAGAATGGGAAATATGGCACAAACATTCCAAGAACAGACCCATTATTCCCATATTCTTCCTATACCTGATGTAGCTGCTTATTAGTTATTTGAATGCCAATGTCATCTTATACCATCGGACTAGACCATGCCCTGGACCCTAGTTAAACAAGACTTTGCTTCAGTATTTGGTTCACACTATGATACTCTGATCAACAGAGCCTTGAATTACCTTATTCCTCCATCTGACTTCAGACCCTGTGCCTGCCTTCTCCTATGGGATGGCCCCTAATCTTCCAGGTAGACTATGAAATTTCTCACCCCCATGCTCTAGCTGGTTACCTGACTTTCCCAAACCAGTCATCTGCCCAGGAAGCCCTTCTCCAGCACCAACCACAAGCTTAACATAACCAGTATATTTTAGAATTTAAAACACCTATTAAACACCCTAGTAAAAGATAGTTTTGCTCCATCTATAGAAAAGCAAGCTAATTCATTAGAAGTTTGTAGACAGATGCAGCACACATAGGCAAATAAAGCAGCATTAATCAAATATATACATTAAATGTGTACAATAAAGTTGCCAAGGAGACCACCTATATCAAAGACCACCTTCCAAAATAGCTAAGGGCACTGAGAATATAATTTACTTCCCATCAGAGAAATCTATTTTGAACCTGCCTTAAGAGACCACCTGCCTAACATGAATGCAGGCCCTTTACCCAGTGCATGAGGCTATTATAGAGAAAGAAAAAAAAAAACTTTTAAGAAAAAATAGCCTAGCCAGCTCTAGCTTCACATATGCCTGTCTCCATAAGCAATGATTTTCTTAAAACCACCCCACATGAAGTTTTAAGTGTTTCTGCTGAGTTGTTAGACTCCTGAGTACTAAGACAACAGGCTTCCAGCTGTTCCACAAACTGAAGTGATGCCCAACAGTGGTTCTATTCATGGTTAGGGGTTCACGGACAGCCTATGGACAACCTTGCTATGGGTTTCCTGGGTTCAGCTGTGGAGACCCCACTCCATACAAGATAACTCCAGAAAATCCTTGAGCTAATTTGGGGGATGTTCAGAGCCAACTACATTGACTCTGGCATAATGATAGGTTATGAGGCCCCCAAAGAATCATTCTATGTGTGTTGGAAGCATAAACTATAGAAAGCACTGTTAAACCAAAGACCACCTGCCAGAAAGACCACTTAATTTTAAAACCCAGGGTGGTCTCCATATGCAGATTTCATAGTTTTACGTTATGAGCAACAAAAGGTTAAATACGTTGTGCTGGGTGGTATGTTAAGAGTGAGCATGCAGAATAAAAGTGGAGTCAGAAAGAAAACTCCACTTAATTATTTAAAGAAACAAACTTCAAGCAACACACAGCAGCAAACAAGAGCAGTAAATGAGCCTACCTACCACCAGAAATCAGAGTTGCTGTAGAGGGACTGAATTAGAAGGCAAAGATTCAGGTACTAGAACAAGAAACACAGTAGGCCTTCCCTACTCAAAGGTTATGTACTGAAGAGCCCACCTCCCTTTGCCAATTCTTTCTCAGATGTTACTGGCCAATGGGATGCCACAGAAATGCACAGGCAAATGCTTACCAAGTTGTAACATTTGAAGACTAAGATAAACATGACTACAGATACATACACATAATAATAAATCATTATAAGTAAATCTAAATTAGTGACAGGCAAATGGGCAAGGGGTGTCTGCAGGAGGTCTTTTTGAATCTGAAGTGTATACACGTATTAACAGAAGTTTAACAAAGAATCATGACCAGGCCCAGTGGCTCATACCTGAAATCCCAGCATTTTGGGAGGCTGAGGTGAGAGGATCACTTGAACCCAGGAGTTCAAAACCAGTCTGGGCAATATACAGAGACCTCATCTCTACAAAAAATAAACAAAATTAGCCAGGTGTGGTGGTGACTGAGATGGGAGGATCGCTTGAGCCCAGGAGGTCGAGGCTTCAGTGAGCCATGATCGTGCCACTGCACTCTAGCCTGGATGACAGAGCAAGAAATTATCTCAAAAAAAGAAAAATCTCCCTGGGTTCTTAACAATGCTTCTTTTGTTAGTTTCTTTCTCCAGTTATCAAAGTTTACACAGTCTCCACCAAGGGAATGAAAGAAACCATTCCTCCCAGGCTGCAAGCAAAAAAGGTACAGAATTATCCACTACATGTTGCTAGAATGCTTATCACTGCTCTTTCTGCATGCTGCCTGTGGGCTCTGCAATGAGCATATGGTAAAAAAAAACATTTCATTGTGGCCAGGGTGTCCTACCTAAAGCAGCCCAACACATTAGGGTTTGTAACTGATCTTTGCACATTGTTAACAAATACTATGAAACCCAGGAACTCTGCCTTTAAACAGCTGTGAGAATTCACTAACTTGTAATATCTTATCCTAAAAGAGGAGCATGATTAATTAGATCCAATCTGAGCCCTTCTTAGAAACCTAATTTGGAAGT
Source organism: Theropithecus gelada (assembly GCF_003255815.1). Classification (NCBI taxonomy): domain Eukaryota; kingdom Metazoa; phylum Chordata; class Mammalia; order Primates; family Cercopithecidae; genus Theropithecus; species Theropithecus gelada. The sequence goes on from NW_020257756.1 coordinate 1,586,959, forward strand.
TATGAACCCTTATAAAGATATATTAGCACCTACTTGATACACTGTCTAAATTTTACTTTCAACTGTTGAAATTGCATATCTTACTTTCAGCCTGAGACCAGGTGGTTTATTTTGGTAAACTGATGGCTTTAAAAGGTTTTAAAATATACCATAAACTTTTTTGTTTCATTTGGGATGTTCTGGGTTCAACATTAATTGGCTAATAAAAGTCAATCTTTTGAATTTACCTTTTAAAAATGGCCCTAGGCCAGGCACGGTGGCTCACGCCTGTAATCCCAGCACTTTGGGAGGCCGAAGTGGGCAGATCACGAGGTCAGGAGATCGAGACCATCCTGGCTAACATGGTGAAATCCCTGTCTCTATTAAAAAACACAAAAAATTAGCTGGGCATGGTGGCGGGCGCTTGTAGTCCCAGCTACTCGGGAGGCTGAGGCAGGAGAATGGTGTGAACCAGGAGGCAGAGCTTGCAGTGAGCCGAGATCGCACCACTGCACTCCAGCCTGAATGACAGAGTGAGACTCCGTCTCAAAAAAAAAAAAAAGGTCCTATTTTCTGCCCTATTTTCTGCAAGACACGTCAAGCCACTATTAACTGCATACTGAATAGTCCTATAGACATGAGATATTCTGAATTTTGTTCTTCCCACAAACAATCACCAAAGGAAAAAATACTAAAATTGCCTGCAAGGTACATCTGAGTGATCAAAGTCCTGAATGTTGTAAGGCATATTGTAGGGTCCATGAAACCAGTGATGTTAATATTAGTGGTTCCTGTTTCTGAAACATCACACAATTTCCTTCTTGAAAGCCCAGGTCCTAACAGTGATTTGGCTTTTTAGAAATCCCTGGACACTTCAAAACAAGTTTTAAGAGTTAATAAAAATTTAGCTCTAGTTTAACATTGTCATATTAGGGATGAAATAAGCAAAGTCTAGCTAGATTAAATGACTTGCCTGAAATCAAATTAATACTGTGAGTAAACACCACTTATTGTGTTTATTATGTGCCAGGCACTGTGCTAAATACTTGACATGGATTGTGTCATTTCTGCCTCAAAACAACCCAGGGAGAAAATGTCATTGTCATTCGGTATTGCTTTTCTATTGCTGCATAACGAATTACCACAAACTTAGCAGCTTAAAACAACACAGATTTATTATCTCACGGTGTCAGTGGTCAGGAATCCAGCATATTCTAACCGGATTCTCTGCTCAAGGTTGAAATCAAAGGGTGAAATCAGAGTGTAAGCTGGCTGCATCCTCATCTGGAGGCTCACCTAGGGAAAGAGCTGCTTCCATGCTTGTGTGACTGAGTCTCCATTTTCTTGCTAGTTTTTTTCACATTAAGTAGAAACTGGGGCTTTTTCAAGACCTTAATTTTGTTTTCATCTTTTAAAAATGCGGGAAATGAGAGACCACACCAACTCCAGGTTAAAGCAAGATCTATGAACATAAGTCTATTTTCTTCTTAAACATCTACTTCTCATGTGTAAAATGCTTCTATTTCCTGTTAATGCTGCTCTTATTTAGGTGCATATACTCGTTTTTAATGTAATACAAAGTTATTATCCTCATTATTTAGTAATAACCTAATTTCACATTGCTCTGAAGAACTAGATCCGATAGACCCCAATCATTTGTATATTTATAGGACATACATTAAACAGCAGAACTAAGTTGTAAACTCATTATGTAGATTAATGCAATACATGCTTTTAATTATATAAGGAGCAAAGATACAAGAATTTTTAAGGATGAGAGGCAGAGAAAGTGCACAAGAGGATCCGGATATGCTATTTCCTTATCCTGGAACACACACTTGCCTAATCCTGATCTATTCACCTAACTCCTGCAGTCTAATTCTATTCATCTCTCAGATCCCAGTTTAATTACTACCCCTTCCATGAAGACATCCCGTATCCTCAGTCTAGGTTAAATGTCCCTCCTTAGTATCCATGCTTGTCCAATCAAAGCACTCATCACATTGTATTGTAATTACCTATTTTCAAATACATTTTTCCAAATTTCCAAATATAGAGACTACAAAAAAGACCTCATGTGGGGCTTCTGTCTTGTTCTCCATTACATCCTCAGCACCTACTATGCTGTCTGGCAAATAGTAGACACAAATTAAATGTCTGTTAAATCATTGAATTAAGTTGGGCCTGGTACCCAAGAGAAACCTGTGAGCTGATAAAGCAGAGAGGAAACAATCAGTTCTTTGATAAATTTTGAAACTCCTAAGGATAGAGACAGTGTTATGTAAATTGCCACCATTGGCAGTGTTGTATTTAATCAACACATTCAATTCAAATCATTTTGATAAACAGTAATTGAGCACCTACATCTAATGGCAGGCACTATGTTAGGCAGTGGAGCTCCCAGAAGTGATCTGGGACCCGCAGTGCTGCTGATGAGATCAGACTTCCGTCTTACAGTCAGACAATCCCTTGCACTGTTTGTCTTGCGATCATCCCTCCCCAAGAAGAAAACAGTCACCCAGTGGCCTCCCACCTACTTAATGAGTACTCAGGACTACAGCCTGATTGCTTATCTATGTCCAAACAATGTTCAGACAAAGCCCATTATGCCTCACCGCTCTGTCATCACCAGAATTCAAAGTCTCCAAGTTATCTGCCCACCCCTGCCATCTTCTACCACCAGCCAATTCCACTTTAGCCGCTCAACCACCAAGGTCATGGCCTTCATTTTTTCTCAAACTATTGCAACGCTGCTCAGATTACAGTTTAATGCATCCCACTCTGACAACCATTTCCAAATCTCCCATTTGTCCATTTTTGATCATTTGTATTTGTCCCATTCCAGTAATTCTTCAAACACTTGGAGATCTCCAATCCATTACCCTTTTGTTACCATCCATTGTCCCGTCTCTTAATCGTCCCAGCTATATATGAGCTAAAATTAAGGTTTAAAATTATGTACTGTCTTGACATCTAGGAACAATCTGAAGGGTCTTGAATGACCTAGCTACAAGCTCCCCTCCCTTCTCCACTCCCATAGACAAAGTCTTCTAGCCAAACAATCCTCCTTATCATAGGGACCAGAAACAGCTCCTGCTTATCCCTGAACAGCAAGTTTTAGTTCCCTGTGTGCCCACAGAAGTATGCAAATAAGTTAATCACATCCTCCAGGGGAACCAGGGGATGTTGCTACCCTCTAGAAAACAAAATCTGCCTCTTACAATCCCACATTGCTCACTCTATTCCCAAGTGCAAACTCTGTGTGGCCCAGCATGGCATCTGGTGCCCTCCTCCCTCAGGCTGTAAGGATATTTGATTAATAAATGACTGTTAATCTCATCTGTCCAGTACTGGGTATCACATGTACAGTCATTCCCATAACCCTAGGGCAGGAATCCCTCCTTCACCAATGGGGTGAAGAGGAGATGGTCCAAACACTTATTCTCATAGCACATCCTAGATTCTGTGGTTCGTCATTAAAATCATCACTTAAATACTTTTAGCTCTCTTGCCCCTTATTTCCACCATCATACTCTTCTAGAAAACACAGTTAATTAAACTCAACTATCAGTTCCACATCTGCAACAAGAGCACTTTACTGAAGAAAATAACCCTATTTTCTGATCTATTGTAAAGGTCATGAGGACAAATTTTAAATAAGCACTCACTTAGTTATTCACTTAGTAATTTCCTGCTCTCTGAGATCAACGTCTCATGCTCATCTCTTGGAGAATACAAGGTAGAAAAATAACATTAGTCCCAGACTCCTCCCACCCTCAACTCATCACACTCGACTTACTAACCTGTTTGTTCCTTGAACTCATAGAAAGCATTTTCCACTTGCTGTTCTCTCTACCAAGGATTCTCTTCCTCAAAATGTTTACACGACTAGTGGCAATAAAAACTTGTCTCAAATGTTACCTTCTTAGAGAGAAGACCTACCCTTACCACACCAGCTGTAAGGACCCCCTGAATACCAGTTCACTCTACCACATTACCTGGTTTATTGTTTGCAAATCACTATCTGAAATTCTCTATCTGTTTATTTTTTAATAACCTGTCTTTATCCCACCAAAATGAAAGCTTTATGAAAGTCAGACTTTTTTCACCATTCTATTTCATGAGTCTAAATTCCAAGTATATAATGCTCAATAATTACTGAATTAATGACTAGGAATTAATTTTCACATAGAAGAAAGAGAAAGTAGAAACATTAAGTATTTCACATCATATTATGGCAAAACATTTGTTTACCAGCACTCCAAATTTTTTTTTAATGGACTTTCTCTTGTAATTTTTAATCATTTACAAACTAAGAGAACTTCAGTTAAACTCTCAGTCTGAACCACTAATCCTTTACATCTTCCTAAAATTCACAAATCTTTCAGAGCTACTATACATTATTGATGGCAAAAGTCTAATCAAGATTTGAATTCAGACCTTAATATCAGTAAAACCTGGTAAATCCTATACCTTCAATCATGTTTGCCATACTGATCTGGCTTGATGATTGGCATCTTTGTACCAAAAGGAAGTAATTAAAGTTTTCTAAAATAAATTAGGTTTCCTTTAAGATCTTGGTCTAAATTGTTTTCTGAAACCAATATTCTCAACTCCCAAGTTTCCTTATATTTCTTTGAGCTGGTTAAACCTACATTCATACCACTGTATTCCATTACATTCCTTTCAAATTCATGACATGACACATGGTTAAATATAAGGGAGATTTTGTGGCAGAAAACACTATTTAAAACCCATTTAATTCCATGAATATTTCATGGTGCCAGGCACTATGCCAGGCGCTGCAGGGGATTCGAAGAAGAGGAAAGCACAGCACCTGTTCTCGAAGCACTCACAGCCCTCAGCAGCATGGGTCTGAGAGACACAGGACATCATTGAACAAGCCCTTTCACTGAGGCTATTAGACCGACTAAAAACATCAACCATTTCATTCAAGAGCTATGTATCTGATGACAGAAACTTGTAACAGCCAAAGGTTAAGTATAGCTTAACATCCATAATTTACCAACTGAAATTATCTTGTCTTTTTATATTTTCTTTTAAAGAACTTTAGAGTAATAATAATATTTAGTTTGGGTTTAGACCCTGGCTGACTCTGGAAACTGCTCTGTAGTATTTATAGATTGTTCTAATGCTTTTTTTCTACCTTGTGTTCTCTGAAAGAGATGATTATTATACATTAATTTCTAGTATAACAATTTATATTATAATTCATATTATTCAATCATATACTTAGGTGGTTATAATATAAATATAACAAGTAAAATCAACTTATTCATTGAGATTCTGGCCTAAATATTAGTTGGATGTATCTAATCATTCAAGCCAGCTACCAGCAAACCTTAGTTGACAGGCTCACATCATGTCAAATTCCTCCTAAAACTCAGCAGCTATTAGGAGCTAAAAGTGTTTTGTAAACATTCTTTAAATATTTTGCTTCAATGATCTGGGGACTGTGGGCAACAGAAAAAGGCTTTGCAGAGTTAGGTCAGGGAACCAACAGTAAAGGAAGGAAAAATTCAGTGCTTTGACTCTGTGCTGCAATATCCTCCATAAATTTACACAAATGTGTCAGGAATGATTTATCACACATAACAACTTCGGCCAAATCCTTGGTCCACAGATTCTGCAAGCCAGTTGGTGTTGAACATGTAGTCCCACCTGTGGAAAGTAAGGAGAACGGGGGCCTCACTGGCCCACCAACAATGCAGATTTTAAGTTGCTTTAAGAATTAACACAAAAGGTATGTGTTACTTTGCACAGCACAGGTGTTTATTTAAATCTGGGTATAGTTCTCATTGCTTTTCCTTAATGGGAGTGGAGAGATCAAATAATCTAAGGATCAGTGAGACAGATATTTTTCAAAGAGAGAGGAGTTTTCTTCTTTTACTTCTCTATTTCATATGTGTATAAATCTCAGCTAGGGGGAAGTCTCCAAAAACTCAACAATTAGAATAGCAAATAGATTTCAATTCTGATGCTAAGAAATGGCGAGTGGCTGCTTGAAACAATGTGCTAAGAAACATGTTTGCCATATTTTTACCATTGCAGACCTACATGATCCCTGAATCAAGTCAGCGTTTAATAAAGGAAAGTACTCTGGTCCCACCAGGTAAGAGGAATCTCTAGGCTCCATAATCTCTTTCTTGGTCTTCCCTTCTCTCCTTTCTACCTATATATTCTCTGTTTACCTTTTAAGGCCCAACAAACTCTAACTTTCTCTAAAGCCTCCCTGATGTCACACATTATTCTGTCCTCAGAACATTTATTCTATATAGTATATGTCACATGAGTCAGTGTTTTATCAGATATTTTATTGTTTTCTAGCAAAAATCTAACTTCAATCAAATGAACAAGGTCTTGTATTTCTTCCTTTATATATTACAGGGTCAGGTATGCTGTTAGCCACACAATATGTGCTTTGTAAATGTTTGATCTGTTGCTGAAGGGAAGGTCTTCAATGCCAAGCTGTTGGCAAGCTACTTTCAGAATTATCAAAACGCAGTTCATCTTAATATGGTCATTTACAGAGCAACCTAAAGACAAGTTGCAATAAAAAGAATAATATGGCTTATCTTCTCAAAGGGTTTGATTTGGCAAAGTAATGACAGAGCAAAGTAATCTTAGTTTTAAGTTAGGACCACATTTTCCCAATGACATCAAAGGCTTCCGTTACAGGCTCTTTTCCTTTTTCTCCTGCGACTTCTGGTCTCACAGAGATCCCCACAGTCTGCTGGTCACATTGCTTGTGACAGGGTTCGCTCCTGCCATCCCCTGGTGTTACTGTTGGATATAAACAAAGACTGGCCTTAGGGCTCATAGAATCCAGAAATTAGGACTAATATTTCTCTCCAATAGGGAGGAAGCAAGCCTTTCTCAGGACTGAAATTCACCGCAAAGTGTGGGTAGTAATATCTATGCCATAGTGCTTCTGGGAGGCGGGCCTCTAGTTGGGCCTCTAATACCATCAGGTAGTCACTCAGTAAGTGGAGATCATGTTGCCGTTATTATAGTCTTGATTTAATTGTCCTTTCTTGACCTCAGCGTGATGTTTTAGGAATCCCATTTGTTCTACTGGTTCTTATCACATTTTATACAGAAACTTTTCTTGTCATCACTATTCTCCAGCTCCTATAAATCCCTCTCCAGAGGATTTGGTGCCCATTTTATCAGTCCTCCACGGCTGAGATGCTGAAAATACAATTACCATGACTGACCCTTTCCTGATAAGCTAGTTCACACCTAACAGAGGCAACTCTCAGATCATGTAAAATGTTAATGTCCTTATTTGTCTTTCTTCCTGGTAAGTTGCTTTTGGGTGTCTTTGCACCTTTTAAAAACCCACATCACTTTGAAAGAAAGGGCTCAAAACTGAAACCATGTTCATGAGCTGTTTGTTGCATTTCTAGTAAAAACCAGGTGGGATGAGATGGAGACTAAAAGGAATGGGTGAAACAAAGTAATGAGGCTTAGAAATTACTTGTTGATACCAATTATCTACATTCTTTCATGCTCTTCTCCCCACATATTTTCCTTTTCCCATTACCATGGATAATTGAGAAATGAAATATCCAAATTCTGTTATCTAATTTGGAAAAAACAAGAGAAGAATTGTACTAAGTACTTATATTATGACAAGGAGAAAAAATTTCCTGAAGGCATTATATTATTTGGATCAGAATATCATCATTTCTTATCCAAATACTCAGTAAAGAAATAGATTTTTTTTTTCCTGTGTCTGACTTCTGTCTCAATCTATGCACCACTTAAGAATGAAGGGACATTTACTCAAGGCCCAGTATATGTCTAATTTCAATATTAGTAACTTTTTCTGATGCCAAATGAAGGACAGAACTTCAACCTTAAAACCCTGAAAGTCTTCTCTTGACAATTAAGTCAAATTGAATTTCAATTCTCAGGGTTTGTTCCACTTTCTAAGACTTGTGTAAGCCCCATATAACTTCCTAGATTGTCATACTTTATGTCTTCTTCCTTCTTCAATTTATCTAATAATTAAGGAACACAATATTCTGAATTTCAATTAAATACAGGTTATTGCCTCAATAAACTTTTTTGTTATGTTGAATTTGGACTTCTGCCGAGACTCAAATAACCAAGCACAATGAGTAAGCTGAAATTCACTAAGCTTAATTTATGCCTACTTCATGATTTCTCTTTAGTCCCTCCACCATTCAAACACATTCAGTAAGAATTTGATGACCACCTACTCTATGCCTTGGCATATATAAACGAAAAGGAAACATAATTCCTAACCATCAGAAGCTGATCCTGTATCTGGGATTTATTTTCTTCTGCCATGGGAGAAAGCACTACACTGAGGTGTGTTCACATGATATTAACAGTTACATAAAATTACACAACAGAATATTAGGGTTCAAAAGAAATGACTTTAAATCCAGTCCCATCTATGTTCAAAGACAGTCATCAGTCACTTTGTCTGCCATGCCCAATATCCTCTTTCAATTTTCTAATTTAACTGATTCCATCCATGTCCCATGAAAAGCATAGCCCTATTTACAGTATGACTCTACCTGCCCCTAACAAGAACTGACTGGATCAGTTGAGCAAACTTGACCAATAGAAGCAATTCATAAACTAGGAAAAGCAATCCATAATCTAGGGAAAGCCCCTCTCTCACTCTCACTCTCTCTCTCTCAATCTCTCTCTGTCTGTCTTTCACTCACTAAAAGATAGACTACAGTCAAGTTGCAATGGGCAGTGGGCACTGGAGCTGTGAGTTCACTTGTAGTCAAGACAAAGCCAAGTGAGAGAAGGAGGTGAAGAGAGAATGAGCATTGTGTTAGATTGCACAAATAGCCAAGATTCGTCCCATCTCTGTAGGCAAGCCCCTTGGCAAAGTGACTTTACAGCTCTTCACATGAAGGCAAAACTTATTTCTCTATCCATTGAATCTAGACTTGCTTTGGCCATGTGACACAAGCAGAAACTTAAAAAGTGCTTGTGCATTGGGGCTTGCGCTCTCTCTCTTGCTGTTCTTTGGAACCTTGAAGCCACCATGTGAAGAAATCAAAGCTAGCCTAGTGAAGGATGAGAAGCCGTGAAAAGCAAAGGTATGCTGCCCAACTGAGGCTCCCCCAGACCAAGCAGTCTGCCAACTGCCACATGTGTGAGTGAGATCATCCCAGGCCATTCAAGCCTAGATCAGCCACCAGCTATCTGCAGTGATCAGCAGAGGAGCCTAGACCTGAAGAATCTCCTGCTGACCCACACAATCAAGAGAAATAATAAATGTTTGTTGTAAGTCATTTACTTTCAAAGTGGATCTTGTTTGTTTCTTTTGTTAAGATTATGTGAAATTACACTTTTCGTCACTCTACTTTTTTCCATCCAGGAATGGTGCTACTCCCATCTGGTGGACCTGTCAACCACATAACCCCCAGTATCCTACCACAAAGTTGCACATGTGACACTCAGTAGCCTAACACAGTACCCCATTTTACTAGAAACAGGAGTGGCCCGTGACCCAAGTAAAGACAATGAGAGGTGTTTTTGTTGTTGTTGTTGTTGTTGTTTTCTGAAATTGCTCTAGGCACTAGCAAAAAGAGGTTTTCTCTCCTGTGGTTCTTTCCTTCTGAGCTGCTGAATCCATATTTATTACTAATAAAAGCCTACCTAAGAATAAAATCAAAGCTGAGAGAGAAGGAAAAAAGACAAAAAGAGAGGAAAGAAAAAAGCAAAGCCAAGAGATCGGAAAAAAAAAAAAATCAATTCTTTATAACATGATATGAATTCCTGGATCCAACCACAACTGAAGTTCCTGGACTTCATGGTTACCATTTTTCTTTGCACTGGCTTAAGTTGGGTTTCTGATCCTCAGAACTCAAAGAACCTTAATGCACTAGTCCCCTCAATCTGTTGAAAGTGTATGGTGTATATGATCTCTACTCCCTCCATTTCACAGAGGTTAAAGATGTGGTCTCTTGTGTTTCTTTCTCAAAAGATCAAGGCATCAAAGACAATATCATGACAGCACTTAGGTATCCATGGAGAGAGAAGCCTCATGGTATGTTTAAGAAATGATAACAATATATAAAATCTCTGAAGAACAACATTAAGAAAAGGAATATATGGCGATGATTATAAAAGCAGTAACTACATTCTCTGACTCCTCAGAAATCTGTCATACTTTCAAAAACATACAATTTCCAATCTGATATCCATTATACTTGGTAAATGGTGATCTTCCTGATGTGGAATTGGCTTTATTTTCCTTTCTTACCTTAAAATTAGCATCTTCTGTGAAAGTGGGGGAGTGAACATTGGCTGTTTTCGCTGCCTCAAATTCATCCCATTTTCTTTGGCTACAGAATGTGGGGTTTTTTTGTTTGTCTGTCTGTTTCTTTTTGGAGGAGTTACCTCTGGACACAATCTGTGGAACAAGCAAGTGACCCAAGGACCCAAGTTACATTAGTGAAATACTCCTCCTGGGAATTCGAATATTGAACAAGGATACAAAAAGATTTTTTTAAGTGTTTCTTCATTTTGGCAGCCACACCTTGACAAATTCTTTAGGTGGTTTCTGCAACCTCACCCCAGAAATGTTCCTATTAGCTCTTAGATCCACCTAATATCCTCTTAATAAATTCATTTTACTACCAAAGTTCACCAGAATCAGTTTCAATTGCTTGCACTAAAGAATACTGTAGCAGAGCAGTCTGACTCTCCACAAATTATCCATGCTTGTCTTCCATAGTACAAAGTTGTTTCTGGGAGGTACTGCCACCCAGGACTCTACTTCTAAGTGCCCTGCCACCCATGTGAGTTCATGTGACTAGTTCTCATTTACAGTATATGAATGGCAGTGATTCCTATCACCTCCGAAACCAGCTGGTTAAGAAGTAGGTATGCCTTCTCCACCTTCTCTTTCTTCCTGCATGGGTAGACTAGATGTTGTCACCCATGGTAATCTTAGATGTCACATGTTGAAAATGGTAGAGGCTTCTTCAGCTTGGGTTCCTGAACAAACATGTGGACCAGACTGCCTCCTCCTTGCCAGCCCACCTCCTGTGACCCACATCTGCACCACCTCTTGGACTTTAAGAGAAACTTCCATTGTGAAAAGCCATGGAGACTTCAAATTTTATCTGTTACAGCAGCTGGCGGCACTTTAACACAAGCCTCAGCCAATACAAATGAAAATGCAAACGTATTGTATTAGCATTTTGAAGACTCTGAAACAACTGGAGAAAGCCTGTCTGGCAGGGGCAAGAGTCATTCGACACTCCTCCCAGTGATCCAGCTGTCCAGATGCCAGACACTGGCCCTCTCACCCTCTACCCCCAACTCCATTCTCTCCTTACCAGCAGAAAATACATTTTCTCTCTGCTCAGCAAGAAGAGAAAGTGTTGCTTGATATGTACAATGCTCAAGATGAATTAGGTTCTGAGGTCAGTGTTGCCTTATTGATGACATCATGGAGAAATCTTCGCAATTCTGCCTTCTGACTACTTTCAGAGCCTCTGAAGGCATGCTGAGCCAGAAAGATATAGTGAGGCCTAAACAAAGAAGCAAGTAATATGTCCTTTGAGACAAAGAGCTTGGAAAAAGGCAGGAGAGCTATGGTTTTTATTAGTATGGATAACTATGCCTTCACTAGGCTAAGAATTTTAAGATACATCCTTCCATAGTTCTAAATTTTCCACAGCTGATTACATTAACTATATTAAGTGAAATGTTTGTCCTTTTTTCTTTTGTACCTAGACCTTTTGCATATTGCCTGGTCACCTTGTCAGTAACCCTTCCTAACCTGACCGTCAGGCCCTGGTCCCTGACACACCTGCATTCTTTGGAGGATTCTGTTTGAGGGAAGGGTGTGGGATCTGGATTAACAGGCTCCAGAAGAAAGAACACAAACTCATTCAAATCATGGCTCTGCAATTAACCACATATAAACCCATAACCTCCCTGTGACCACTTCTCTAGCTGGAAAATGGTTCTGTAATACTTTCACTGTCTTCCCTAACAGAAATAAGGAAAGACTGCACTAAAATCCAGCAGTGAAAACTCACACTGCTCTGGAAGGCAGAGCTGGGCACGGCTTGGAGTGAGAGTTCTCTCATTCCACTCACTCTATGTGACAATTGCCCTAAAGCTTACAAACTCTTACCAACTTTTAGCCAGGTGGTGAGTCTAAAAGTGACTCGACTTCTCCTCCTAGTTTTCTTAACTATAAAATAAGGAAAACAATATACCCTGGCAGGTTTGTTATGCTCAGTGAGTCTATAAGTCTAGAGTGTGCATGCTCTCTCTCTCATACACACATATATACATGTATATGTATGTGTATATATGTATATGATAAACCAAAAGTAAAATTCTAAGTTCCCTAGCCAATTGAATGGACCTTCCTCTTGGCCAAGGGTATTCCTAAGTTAACCTGAAATACTAGTTCAGGCCATGATGGGAAGTGGGGTTGGGCATGCCTCATTATACTCTCCTCCCGTTGGAATTCAGGCACAGCTGACCAGCATTTAACATTAAAACAGAGCCCTTAAGACTGACAACGCAAACTTACTGTAACAATAAGATACCAACATAACTGATAGCAAGCCCTCAAAGAAATCAAATCAAAGTATTTTACCCCAAAATACATTTCTTTGATATATTCTGAAATGGCCCTGCAAAGCTGTCTCTCGTGGGGAAAATCTATATTCTGTACACAATCCACTTCCCTTTCCAAGTATCTTTTCTGATCCAGGAAAGAATTAACTGAGTGTCTGGCACCTTTTTAATTCTGATAAGAAACACTTAAAATCTATTCTCTCTGAAGCCTGCTACCTGAAAGCTTCATCTGCATAATGAAAACCTTGGTCTCCACAGTCCTTCTTAACCCAGACACTCCCGTCTACTGATTCCAGGCCTTTAGATAAACTCTTTCAACCACTTGCCAATTGGGAAAACTTTGAATCCACCCAAGACCTGGAAGTCCATCCCCACCCCTACGTGCTGCCACCTTCAAGGTGTCCTGCTTTTCTGGACCAAATCAATGTACATCTTACATGTATTGATTGATGTCTTGTGTCTCTCTAAAACATATAAAACCAAGCTGTAGCCTGAGCACCTGGGGCACACGCTTTCAGCATCTCCTTGGGCTATGTCACCAGCATGTCCTTAACCTTGGCAAAATAAACTTCCAAATTGATTGAGATCTGTCTCAAATACTTTTCGGTTTACAAAATATATATAAATAAGTATAGTGCTCCCTCTGGAGCAATTGCAATATTATGCTTTGCCTAGGGCCAAGAAATATCTTTATGAAGTCCTAATGAAGAAGATGTCCATATTTCTAACAAGACTTTTTGCTTTTACACTCCAGTTTCATCTGTAAACTCTCATACTTCAAGATTTTGGAGGTTTCTTTTAGAACTGAGGTAACGGAATTACTAGCATGGCCCATTTTCAGTCCTCAAAAGTACTGAAAAAGTACAGCCTGAAAAGTACACTCTTATAAGCCCACATTAACCAAGTCAAGCACTAGAATAACCACTTTTATAATCATAGTTTTTTTCTTCCAAGGGTTGTTTACAAAGCTCTCAGCAAATATCTTCCTCTTCATCTTAAGGTAGTCTCTGGTGAACATTTTGCTTTTGCACTGTTTTTTTTTTTTTGTTTGTTTGTTTTTTAATTTCTGCCTTTTCCATAATGTGAACCTGAACTACTTATAGTTAGGTTCCATATTCTAATACTAGGGATTTGCAAGTTTCTGAGTTTATTTCATAACATATTTCTCTCAGTGTGGAAAATGGTATTTGTGAAATTCCTTCTTCTGACGTTGATATTTCCAGTTATTTAAGATATCTTGAGAAAAGATTAACAACGTGTCAAAGTGACTTACCTAAACTATGTGTGATTATGTATATAGATCTTAAGATATCAAGTTCTTAAGAGACATTAAGAAATACTATCTGCTGATAACTTTGATGATTTTGAGGCAAATTACACATTCTCAGAACAAAAGGTTAACTCTCATCCCCTAGATGCCGTAATGTCTCCTTTTAAGCCACCTTGTCAAGATCCATTATAACCTTCATACTAGGTTCATAATTCTTTCTACTTAGAGATTTCTTAACCATTAGAGACCATAAATTAAAGCACACCAAGATAACCATTTGAAGAACATACTTCTATTAAGAAATCTTCTTGGATAATACCCAGTATCTTTGCTCCCAAGGGTTTTATATAGGGTTATTTTCTTTTTCTAAAACCTCAAAGCCCCAGTTCACCTAATTGGTCAATGCCCTATATGTTTTCCATCTTCTAACACAAATCTCCTTTGAAGTGATAAAGTTTTTAAAAAATCACATTTTTTTCTTCAGTTTCAAAAGTTAAAGTTCTATGTAAAGTTTAATATTATACAGAATAAGGTTTAACACAAATCATCACCAGCCAGAGAGATTATGACTTGAAGGGGCCAATAGTTAACCTTAAATAATTTACTTTGAATTTAAGTTGCAAATCTGAGAAGAAAAAATACATTGCAAAACTGCTGCAGCATACACACACACACACACACATACATACATATACATATATACATATATACACACACATGCATGTACATATATACACACATATATACATATATACACACACATATGTATCTCCTGTTTTGTCTGACCATTTGTGTCTTATCTCTAGCAATAGTACGTGGAGAAGTGACTGGAGGAAGGGAGAATGGGAGGGGGACAGACAGTTGGGAAAGAGAGAGAAAGATCAAGAAGGAGAGAAGAGAAAGGAGAGAAGAGAAAGAAGGGAGGAAAGAACGGGGGAAATGGAAGGAAGGGACAGAATAAAAAGTGACAGAAAGAGAGGAAGGGAGGAAGAAGAGAAGAGTATTGTCCAATATGTTTCATTTTACAGCAGGTGAGCAGGCAAGCTCATTGTCACTCCCATGGTTTCCAGTGCCACTCTGTGGCTCAGACCCTTGGAGTCCAGGGGTAATATTACCACAGGGCAATTTCCCAGCAGCAGAGCAGTTGCTTCTGAATCTGCACACTTTGGAGAAGAAAACTTGAAATTTTTTTGTTCTATAGGACAGACAGATACATAGAAAGAAAGACAGACAGACAGACAGGTAGGTATTGAGAGTCCACAAGTCTATTCTTTCCTCCATATATATGGAATATGATTCTCCCAACCTAGAGGGGAGATTTTAGCTGCTCTGATTCAACAATATAAAATGCAAGGCACTCACCACATCATGCTCTGTGGACAGTCACTTTTCTGCCATTTTTGGGCTTTTGTCTACATTCACTCTCTAGTTCTGAAATATACTCACAGAGTGTATTGAATTAAGCAAAATCTTCATTTGTTTGCATTGTGAAAATAATGTAATAAGCTCAATTTCCATAAACCAGGCAAGAAAATAGATCTTAGGACTTAGCCATTCTATGACATACAGATATTACTTAAGGGGTTGACTTTTTCACTTTTGAGCTTATAATTTAACCCTGGTAATTCTTCCCAGAGAACCTTTATTCCAATGTATAATCATACTGAGAACATCTACGTTTCCTCATGGAAAAGACCATTTGTGCCAGGCGCAGTGGTTCATGCCTGTAATCCTAGCACTTTGGGAGGCCACGGTGGGTAGATAACCTGAGCTCAGGAATTCGAGACCAGCCTGGCCAACATAATGAAACCCTGTCTCTACCAAAAATACAAAATTAGCCAGGCATGGTGGCATGTGCCTGTAAGCCCAGCTACTTGGGAGGCTAAAGCAGGAGAATCACTTGAACCCAGGAGGCAGAGGTTGCAGTGAGCCAAGATCGCACCATTGCATTCCAGCCAGGGCGACAAGAGCGAGACTCCATCTCAAAACAAAACAAAACAAAACAAAAAGACCATTTGCTGTGCCACTGATTTCCATTCTGCACATCCCCAGAAGGGGGAATGGAGACCTTGCTAACCTGTTCATATGGTCATAAGGGTGTGTAGAAATGGATTTATTTGAGAGGTCACTGACTTTTCCATTCCCACTTGTCAGTGGGACTAACCCAATGAATTCCTCTCTTTCAAATGCATCCTCACTTTGAAAAGTCTGTGGATATTAATATGTCTGGCTCTATTTTTCTGACAAAGTAGACGCCCTGAACTGAACCCCAGAAGAAACCTTTTTTTCTTGCCTTCTGGTAGCCTATAAATAGGTTAAATCCTCATACTTTTGTTGTTGTTGTTGTTGTTGTTGTTTTAGACGGAGTCTTGCTCTGTCGCCCCAGCTACAGTGCAGGGGTGTGATCTCTGCTCACTGCAAGCTCCACCTCCCAAGTTCACGCCATTCTCCTGCCTCAGCCTCCTGAGTAGCTGGAACTACAGGAACCCGCCACCACACCCGGCTAATTTTTTTTATATTTTTAGTAGAGACGGGGCTTCCACCGCATTAGCCAGGATGGTCTCCATCTCCTGATCTCGTGATCTGCCCGCCTCGGCCTCCCAAAGTGCTGGGATTACAGGCATGAGCCACCATGCCCAGCCCCTCATACATTTTTTTTAAAGTCAATGTTCAACTGAGATTCTGATTTTCAGAGCTGTAGTAGAATATATACTAATTTCTTAATTCAAAAAAGATAATTTTTATATTTAAAAAAATACTTCCAAAATAAAGTTAAAGCATAATTTCAGCTATGCTACTTGAGCTTTCAGTTATATTACTTTAATGAGAAGTGAAGTTTACGAATGTGGCTAGGCACCATGGCTCAGGCCTGTAATCCGAGCACTTTGGGGGGCCAAGATGGGAGGACTGCTTAAAAAGTGTTCAAGTCCAGCCTGGGCAACATAGTGAGACCCCTGTCTCTACAAAACATAAAAAAATTAGCCTGTCATGGTGGCATGTGACTGCAGTCTTAGCTACTCTGGAGACTGAGGTGAGAGGATTGCTTGAGCCTGGGAGATCATGGCTGCAGTGAGCTGTGATTGTGCCAATACACTCTAGCCTGGGTTACAGAATGAGACCCCATCTCTAAAAAAATAAAATAAAATAAAAAGCTTAAGAACATCACTGAAGTAGAAAACAAATTTTAAATGGGAATAAAAGGAATATAAGAATCTCACTGATGAACTATAAATACAAAAACAAGTTTCTTTTAATCACTAAAAACAAGGGTATTCATGCAATTTCTTCAAAATTATCAACTTTTTTTCCTTCCTTTCCCATGTATACTCCAACATCACATCTACTCTTTTCCACTCCTAGCAGCTATTTTCCATCTGCTGTCTGGGTTATTGATGCCAATCTCTTCCAAACAGAAGATCTCTTCCTAACATGTGACCTATTCTGAAGAATGTTTTGGGTGCACTTGAGAAGAATGTACATTCTGTTGCTGTTGGATGGAATGTTCTGTACATGTTTTTTAGGTCCGTTTGGCTTACGGTGTACTCCAAAAGTCCAATTTTTTAATTAATTTTCTGTTTGGATAATCTGTCCATCTTTGAAAGTGAGTTCCCTACTATTGTTATAGTGCAATCTATCTCTCCCTTTGGGTCTTTCAATATTTACTTCATATATTTAAGTGTTTTGTGTTGGGTATATATATTTACTATTGCTATATCCTCTTCATGAATTAACCCCTTTATCATTACAGATATAAGAACATTTGTTCTTCTTTGTCTCTTTTTACAGTTTTGACTTAGTCTATTTTGTCCAATGTAAGTACAGCTACCTCTACTCTCTTTTGGTTTCCATTGGTGTGGAATATCTTTTCTCATCCCTTCACTTTCAGTCCATATGTGTCCTTAAAAGTGAGGTGAGTCTCTTGTAGGCAGCACCTAACTAGAACCTTCACCTTCCTTAAGTCACAATTTGATATCACTTCCTGATTTTCCACAACTAGGCTAGGCACCCCATTTAGTACTTCCAAGACTTTTACTTCACTGTCTTTCAATTGCCTGCCTCTGGTATCCCTGAGGACTGAGATACTGACTGACATGAGGGTAGGGCCGGGGAGGAGCGCTCACTAGTCACTAAGTGAATAAGTAAATCATAATTTTACCTCCCCATTTTCTCCTACTCTTCTCTAATCACCCATTCGTTGTCATCCCCAACTACCTTCATGATTGGAAAGATAAGAGAGTTGTTGAGAAAAAAACACTAGGTTTGGTTTCAGTGTCCCAGAAGTCCTAACTCTATTATTGTACTATTTGAGCTACCTTGGATTTTTTTTTTTTTTTTTTTTTTTTTTGAGATAGAGTTTCCCTCTGTCACCCAGGCTGGAGTGAAGTGGCACAATCTCAGCTCACTGCAACCTCCGCCTCCCGGATTCAAGCACTTCTCCTGCTTCGGCCTCCCAAACAGCTGAAATTATAGGCGCCTTCCACCGTGGCCAGCTAGTTTTTATATTTTTAGTAGATACAGGGTTTCACCATGTTGGCCAGGCTGGTCTCGAACTCCTGACCTCAAGTGATCTGCCTGCCTCAGCCTCCCAAAAGTGCTGAGATTACAGGCGTGAGCCACTGCACACAGTGAAAAATCATCACCAAAATCTTTTGTGGCAGTGACATACATCATATTGAATGTATTAGTCAATAACGTAGACATAGATGCAAGATAACCTGAGTTGGTGTCACAAATATCTGGATATTGGAAATACAATTCAAGAATCAAAAAGATGGCTTACCTTCACTGGGTCCAAGGCCATGTTCCTGTGCCTCATACTCAAAGTTTTCTGGATTCTAAACCTACCTGTTAGTCAACCTTATCCTTTTGTTGCTCTCCAGATAAATACATTGTGCTCTCTAGCCCATACATATTGTTCCTATGTCCTGCCATATGGCCTGCCCTTCCCTTTAGCCAATATTATTTATCCCAAGTACACATCTTCCTCTGTGATGAGTTTTTTCCACTTGGTCACACGCACAGTCCACTCACTATGAAGAGTGTATTCATATATTCTTTCATCTCATAAGCATTTATTGGCCTCCTGCTATGTGTCAAGCACGGCCTTGGATATTATGGAGAATACAAAAATGAGAACTGCTCCTCCTTCAGAGGAAGGAGCTTACAGTCGATGAAGGAAGAGACAGACTGAACAAATAGCTATTACTTGATATTGAAAAAAACAAATCTAAAGAGATTGGATCAGTGCACTATGACAGCATGAGAGAAGGGACAGTCAAACAGGCCTTAAGGAAGAGGAGCAAAGAGAGTTTAAGTTGTTCTGTGCATGGGAAAAATCTGAGCAAAGGAACAGGGCCCATATGGAAAGCCATAAGTGGCTTAACATAGGGTATGTGGAAGGATATAGTAGGACTTCAGCCTGACAAAGTTAAATAAAAGTCAAACAGAAGTTTCTTATGGCCATAAAATGTATACAACTATTTTACCGAGAGAAGATAAACATAGCCCTAAAGTAAACTGAAGGGGAAGCAAAATATTAGTAAACAATCATTCACTCAATACATATTTACAGGGAAACCATAATTGAGACTATGTCAAGGGCTGGACATAGAGCAGGAAACAGGGAAGAGGCTCTGCCCTTAAGGAGCACAGCAGCCTGGTGAAGAGACTAAATGATAAACAGGTAATTACAATACAGTGTGGCAGTGGTAAATACTGAGTGTTAACCCAGTGGGAAGCCAGCGTGGAAGTGGAAGTACAGTCCAGCATGCTCTGTGAGGAAAAAGCTGGTGTCTTATCCCCAGTGATAAGAAAGGACCTGGTTCATAGTAGACATTAGATAAAGATGTTGATTGAATAAATGAGTGAATGAATGACTACAGCATGAAGTTTCACCTCATTTTAAACCATAAGAATGAATAGAAATGGCCAGAGGAGACATTAAAAGAAGGTAACCTATCTAAAACTTTCAGAAATACAGACAAATACAGAAAAGAATTTTTTTAGCCCAAATTCTTTAACTTTCTGTTTCCCCACAAAAATTTACTCTTGTAGTTTGCTAACCCTCCATTGTTGACAGTGGGGTTAATCCACTACTTTTTCTCCCATAAGATGCAAGTTTTTATACTAGACTTGATATAAAGTAGGTAGGTAATAAAAAAAAAAATGAATGATTGGCCAGGTGGGTCAGTGGATGGATAAATGAATGGATGGATGGGTGGACGTACGGATGGATGGATGGATGGAGAGAGGGATGGAAAGAGGCTGAAAGGATAAAGGAGGGAGGAAGGGAGGGAATGAATCAATTACCTGCAATAAGCCTGGATATATCATTATATAAAGTACCTTTACATAATGTTACCCATTTAAATGTATTTTTCTGGTTCATTGAGATGACTGAGAAAATGTAGTCAACAAAATTTCAACACCATTTTAAACAATGATGTAGACCCTTGTCGAAGAATTACTGTTCTCATTAAAAGAAAAGGGCTATAATGCAAATAACACAATTAAAATACAATCAAATCTATCACGTAATATTCCATAAATGAAGAGCGTTAAATAATTCATGCACCTTTAGGAAATAACATTCCACTAAAAATTAAGTATTGAAACTACATGAAGGATTTTTTCTTCCTTTAAGCATATGCTTTCTTGTTAAAAATATCCACATTTTCTCAAAGATATTAGCCTTATCCACATGGTTCAACATTCCAAATGCAAAACTTAACTGTTATCAATATAAGGCATCTGCTTTCCACACATGCCAATTTTTTGCAAGTTCTTCAAATAACAGATTTTAGTGATATCTAAGCTTACCACATGTTCAAAACTTTTGCCAGCAGTCAATGAATTTGTATGACATTCATCCAGACCTGCAAAAGATCTTGGATTTCAATGGTAATAATTATATCAATAGTAATATATAACGTTTTCACATCTAATATGTTTTATTCTAGGATAACCACACATCAAACCTTATTTTTAATATTCGCAATCTGCAATGCAGTCATAATTGTCACCAAAAATACTTCCTCAGAACTTTCAAGCTAACCTCGGCCCATAGATACAAACAATCATAGTGTAAATTGATAAACCTCTCTGGAGGACACTACAGACTGTTTCAAAAGTCTCCAAATCTGTATTCCCTTTAATCCAGAAATTATAAAAATAGGAATTTAATCTAAGAAAATAATTAATGATAAATTCAAAGTTTTCTTAAAGGGAAAATTATCCCAATTTTCATAATAGCAAAGTATTTTTTAATCCCAAATATGCAAGTACAGCCATGAAAAATTATGTCATATAAAGGCATTTATATATTAATATCATTATCATGGTATACAATTAAGTGGAAAAATCATGTACAAATATCATGTAGCATCGTCTTAATGCAATGCATGTTTGCTTTTGTGTGCACACACATACACAGAGGACCTAGAAATACATGCCCCAGGGTATTAACAGTGGCTATCTCTAAGACTGTAAATGACTCTTAATTCTTCCTTTTCATTTATTTATGTTTTCTGTTTTATTTTGTCATAAATGAGCACTGCTCTTACAACTTTAAAAAAAGGTTAATTTTTTCACATTATAGTTGTAGCTTTTAAGAAATTTACTCATACTTCAGAAAGAGTAGCCCACAATTCATGTCTGCTGCCATCAGGTGGTGGGATGCTCTACCTATCTTGTCTGAATCAAGAGACCTTGGGTCTTCCACCCCGACATTGTGTATCCCTGCAAATTCATAATATATGTTTTTAAAAAAAAAAAAAAAAAAAGAAGAATGAGTTCAAAATACTCATATCTTGAAAAATTATAATACGACTTTCATTTTTTCTATTTTTCTCAGTCCCCTCCTTCTTATATGTGTAATCATTTGATGAGATTTGGGTTAACAGAATTCTAAAAGCCACCAATGCTCCAAAGCCTCACACAAATACACATACACACATGTGTGTGTGCTGTTTAAAATCGAGATTTTTCACACATATTTGTTTAATAAAATCATTTCCAACTACATTTTTTAACTCAACTTATAATATGTAACCGTAATTCCAGGATGATATCTTGCCACCTAAAAAAAATTCAATGTTTCCTAATATTTAAGTTATATTCTTCTTATTCATCTATAATTGTTGTCTCCCATTCAAAAGAAATGAATGATTTTCCAGTGCACCCACACACAAATCCATTTTAGGAGCAAACTTTTCAAGTAACAAAAACTTTCACAGATGTTCATTCCACCGTCTTTTTTGGTTGCCAGAAAATGAAGAGTATTAGAAGTTCACATTGCCACCACACATTATGGAACTTCGAATAGAGTTCCACTTCCAAATATTTCTATTTTCAACCTTTTAGTGTGGAAGATATTATTTTCTTTGATATATAACTAAGATCTTTCCAAAACAACACTGCAGTGAGAGAGGCACCTTTGAACTGTTTGCAGGTAGGTAGGACAATCAACCTTGCTGTTAAGATTTCCATTTTTTTGTTTTTAGTCAGACCATTTATTTGTCTAAGGCCAAGATAAAAATTACCTCTGCATGAAGTTTTAATCTATAAAAATACTGAAATAACAGAAGCAGAGAAAAAAAAAATGTAGGTATGTGTGTACAAGAATTCTGAATAACATGGTGGTAAAGAATGTGGCCTCTCTGTCAGACCAAACTAGGTTCATAATCCTTAATTGACCATTTTTCTAGCATTATCAACTTTGGCTAGGAACTTAACCCCTGAAAGGCCTCAGCATCCCAGGTGGTAAAACGGACTATAAATTGACCCACCCCACAAGGTCATCACGAGGATTAAATGAGATCATCCATGTAAAGCACTTGGAAGATGCCTGACACATAGTAAACACTTCATAAATGCAGGTGATCGTTTCCAAGACACTCCATCTATTGTACAGACTGGTTATTATGCATATGCCGCATGCAGACCGGAAGGCATGCAAAAGATGGCAGTTCCTACAAATTGCACGATGATTTTTGGTGGTAAATAAGTGCTATTCTGCCCTCTATATAACACAGTCTGACCTTGAAAGTGTTTTCCATTCTCCAGTGAAAGTCATAGGAACTCAGGTCTACAGTCACAAAAGGAATGTGGCGCTTAAAAGTTTACGGCAGACCACAGATGTGGGGCAGTTAACTTATCTAGAGGAAATGAGCTCTGGTTGTCTTTGTAGTCCTCAGATCCAGGAGCTGCAAAGTTGAGTCACCAGCTTGCTATCTGACCCCAGGCCAGCCACTTAACCTCTCTCTGACCCCATTTCCTTACTTAAAATCAACTCTCTGCTCATGTTCCATGCAAGTCATTATCTCTTCCTACAAAAATTGGTGGTAAGGTGTCCTGTAGATTGCGGAAATTAATTATTCTGTGTGTTGGGTTTACAAAATAGAACTGTAAACGGCTTGAAAATGAATAAGTCTAGCTACATTTGTTGGTATTTTGGTATTATTTTAGGAGCTCTCTTCCTGGAATAAAATCACCTACCTAGACAATAAGCTTTGTCTGACACTGTGACCCTAGTTCCTGATGAAGCTTTCTTGCATTGGTATTTCTGGGAGTCACAGAATGGAAGAGAACAGGAGCCCCTTTGTCAGAAGGTAGTCAAGAGAGAAATAAATTTCAGTTATTGAAAGAGGTTTAGGACAAGCTGGGCAGTGTCATTTGTTAGAGAACTAAACCAGGAGCTTGGAGTATTCCATTTTACACTCAGCCATTGTGTCTCTACTTGGCCTAGGACAATTTCCACAACTGTGAATAACCATAGTAGTATTCTCCTAAACTTAAGAACCCTTCCAACTACCCTCTTACACAAAATAACTGCACACACGCACCCCTAAGTCCTCACACAGGCCAGTTTCTCACTGTCCTGGGCTCTGCTGTGAATGCCTTAAGTGCAGAGGTACACTATGCTTGTCCTCACTCACACAGTGCCTAGCTCCAGAAATGCTGACGACAAAGGCGGGAATGAAGAGTCTCATGTGTCAAGTCAAAAAGCACCTGAAGTTGAACAGAAAACCAAATACCACATGTTCTCACTTATAAGTGGGAGCTAAATGATAAAAACTTATGAACACAAAGAAGAAAACAACAGAGGCTGAGGTCCACTTAAGCCGTAAGAGAAGAGAGAGAAGCAGAAAAGATAACTATTATGTACTGGGTTTAATACCTGGGTGATGAAATAATCTGTACAACAGACCCCCGTGACATATAACTTGCACATGTGCCCCCAAACCTAAAATAAAAGTTAAAAAAAATTTATCCTTATTTAAAAAAATAAATAAATAATGAAAGCACCTGGGCTGGGCACGGTGGCTCAACACCTGTAATAGCAGCACTTTGCGGGGCAGAGGTAAGTCAGGGGTTGGAGACCAGCCTGGCCAACATGGCCAAAACCTAGTCTCTACTAAAAATACAGAAATTAGGCACAATGATGCTAGTAACTCCAGTCACTCAGGAGGCTGAGGCAGGAGAATCGCTTGAACCCGGAAGGTGAAGGTTGCAATGAGCCGAGATCGTACCACAGCACTCCAGTCTGGGTGACAGAACCGAGACCCCATCTAAAAAAAAAAAAAAAGCACCTAAAGTTTGCCTTATCTGTCAACTTCAACTATGTTCAATTAAAAAACAAAACAAAAAAAAAACCATGAATATTCTACACCTACACCTTTTCCTGCCTTCTCACTGACTTGAAGTCAGCCACTTCACTATTAATTGATTTTCTGGTCTGTAATAATTTTTCTTTTTTCTCACTTGCAACCAGAAGCAGCCTTTCCCACTTCTAATTTGGTGCTTTGAAGCTACTGAAAATTCAGACTAACAAAGTGTATCAGTTAGGGTTAACTGTGAATAATAGAAACTCAACGGTAGTAGCTTAAACACAAAAGGTGTATTTGCCTATGTACAGGAAGTACAGAGGTAAGCAAACCAGGTAGGAAGACTCCACAAGGCTATTCAAGACCCTATGAGTTTGCTCTGCCATATGTGATTTTTCATAATCTAAGAAGGCTACTGGAGCTGTAACCACTGCAACCATGTTCTAAGTTGTAGAAACAGGGAAGGGAAGAATAATCAAGCACACTCCTTTTTTTCCACTACTGCCCTAGAGGTCCTACCAACATTTCTGTTACATCTTATGGGCCATAACTGAGCCACATGACCCCACTACTAAAATGAAAGCTGGGAAATAGAATGTCACCCTAATGGATGCATTGCCACCCTAAATAAAATTGGACTTTTATTTCTAAGGGGAAGGGGAAAATGGATATCGGGATAGGCCAGTTGTTTTTTGTCTGTTCGTTTGTTTTACTTCACTATTGCTGCCCAGGCTGGAGTACAGTTGCATGATCTCAGCTCACTGCAACCTCCACCTCCCAGGTTCAAGCAACTCGCCTGCCTCAGCCTCCCAAGTAGCTAGGATTACAGGCGTTGCCACCATGCTCAGCTAATTTTTTTTTATTTTTATTTTTAGTAAAGACATGGTTTCACCATGTTGGCCAGGCTGGTCTCAAACTCCTGGCCTCAGGTGATCTGCCCATCTCGGACTCCCAAAGTGGTGGGATTACAAGCATAAGCCACCATACTGGGCCGGCCAGTTGTTCTTAAAACGCGATTCCCAGACCAGCATTATCTGAGAACTTGTTAGACATACAAATTACCAAGCTCCACCCCAGACATAAAGTCTGAGAATCATGGGATACATCACAACAGACTCTGCCTCACCAGGATGTTTGAATTTTGTATAATATGAGAGTTAATGGGTCTGAATGAACACATGCAGAGTATAGTGTGGCTTACTAGCTTTAGAACATATATTTCAAAGTCACTAAAGCCTTCTGTTTGTTTTTATTTTACTTCCTGTTCTCAAGATGCAGAGACTGCTGGAAATCTAAACTAATAAGAAGCAATTACTAAATTATCAGGAATGGAGCATTAAAAGTAGCATATTATCACTATGTAACAGTGTTAGGTGACATCTGGAACACAGGCAAGATTTCACTCTCTCTAAATTCTAAGGTTGTATTTTGCAATATGACCTTAAAATCTCTTTAAAATCCATGCCTTCTTTTATAAACAAAAAAGTCATATGCCTCCCTTTGCTGTTATATGAAAAAATTAAATATTGAGATTAGAAATAAGTCAGACAATAATTTTACCATATGCTTTTCAAAATATACAAACACACATGCCTCACACCACCACCACCTGCTTTCAACAATCACTATTCAACGACAGAGACTATACCAAGCAAAGGGATAGACTCAAAATGTTGGCAGACGGTTTCATACAAGGCTTAAAAGAGACTGAGGAGATAAATGGACTGATGTCTTGGATCCAGATTTGACTATTTGGCCTGCTGCTTCTTCACTCACCAAATTGAAGGGGTAAACTGGAGGTCTGATCCAAATTAACTAGTGTTTTAATTGATTCAGCCTGACTAAAACAGACATTAAGGCTAATGATTCAACATTAAATAGATAATGCATTTAAACCAAATGCAAGGAGACAGCATATTTAATGGAGAAGAGAGAGTTGTGGGAATGCATGTTTAGAGCTTCCAATTACATGTAGACAGCTCCTTGCACTTCAGGAAGCTTGTAATTTTGTTCAATGAATGAGTAAACTTGATACACTGGTAGGCAGAGACCAGGGCATGATGAGCATGAGATGGTCAGATGAAGAGAACGTCAGCTACTTCAGCGGTTTCCAATCTGTAGATACAAGATCTCAGAGGGAGACGCTGCAAAGTCTTCAACTCGTTATGTGCAATATGCACTCTGCTGTCGATTGAACAAGAAGTGCAACCACTATCATGACAAGGTGGTAAGGAGAGCCAGAAAAAAAAACAAGATTTGATAATGCTACCACAAGAAATCTCACAAAAGAAAATCTTCACAGTCTTCCAGGCAAACACTCAAGATCTGGTAGGAAGGGGACAACTTCAGGTTTCTTGCCCTGAGGAGCATTTCTCCTGCACAATGCTTTCCAAAGGTTTCTGCCAAAGTAACCCTTTAAGACAGAGAAGAGAGATTGCCAGACCCTGGAATGTTTGCTAGCATATTCCAAAGCAGTGTTTGACTTCAAACTTGGAATTCCTTTGAAGTTTTCACTTAAACATGCATGCAAATTGCATTTTACCCCATAGATGGCATTTGTTTTTATTTTCTAATTTTTACCACCATGAAAATGTGATGGTCATATCCTCCATCTTCTTACATCCTCCATAGCTCGTAGTATGCTCGGAGTACACATAGCCCGATTTAAAACTGAAAATCTCACTCACAAATAACCCAGAGGGTTACTGTGCCTAACCTCGCTTGAATGTTTTCACTTAAAGAATTTTTAATGGGGTTTAAAAAAACACTCAGCCCTTTGGTATTTCTAAATTACACTCTGCTAACACACTTAGCTGGACGCCCCCTCACTTCAGGAGCTGAGGGTGGAATAAGGAAGATCATAACCTGTCAGATGACAGTTTTCACCAACACACAGGAAATGAAGAAAAGGAATTTCCTCAAACAGCTTTTCTGAAAGATTACTGATGGGGAATCAGAACTATCTCAAACACAAGTAAAGCAGGAACTTCTTTTAAAGGAAAATTATCCTATAATTTTGAAGAAAAGTGCAAACCCCTCCTTCTTTTGATTTAAATGGCTTTTATCATAATGTTACTAAATATAAACAACGAAAGCATAAAAACTTGGATTAACTATTTCTGCTGATGTATTTATGTAACTGTGCAACCAAAACAAATTTACATATAAAATTTGCATACTAGATAACAAAAACTTACGATTAACAGCTTTAAAATAATGCAATCAATGATGTTGTAGTACAGAAAAAACATCTCTCAGTGTGATTGTTTATTAAAACTGATTTTTTGAGTAAACATAAATGTACACTTGAGCACAGAAATGGTAGGATGTTACTCAGTTATAAAGTAGTTATCAAGATGACCAAGAATATACTTGAAAAAATTTAATTACCATCAAAGTGAATTTAAGCTTTTTAAATTACCAAATCAACTTCATTGATTTGCGAATGTTGAACCAGCCTTGCATCACAGGGATGAAGCCCACTTGATCATGGTGGATAAGCTTTTTGATGTGCTGCTGAATCCGGTTTGCCAGTATTTTATTGAGGATTTTTGCATCGATGTTCATCAGGGATATTGGTCTAAAATTCTCTTTTTTTGTTGTGTCCCTGCCAGGCTTTGGTATCAGGATGATGTTGGCCTCATAAAATGAGTTAGGGAGGATTCCCTCTTTTTCTGTTGATTGGAATAGTTTCAGAAGGAATGGTACCAGTTCCTCCTTGTACCTCTGGTAGAATTCGGCTGTGAATGCATCTGGTACTGGACTTTTTTTCGTTGGTAGGCTATTGATTATTGCCTCAATTTCAGAGCCTACTATTGGTCTATTCAGGGATTCATCTTTGTGTCCTTTGTAGGGACATGGATGCAGCTGGAAACCATCATTCTTAGCAAACTATCACAAGAACAAAAAACCAAACACCGCATGTTCTCACTCATAGGTGGGAACTGAACAATGAGATCACTTGGACTCGGGAAGGGGAACATCACATATCGGGGCCTATCATGGGGGTGGGAGGGGGGAGGGATTGCATTGGGAGTTATACCTGATGTAAATGACGAGTTGATGGGTGCTGATGAGTTGATGGGTGCAGCACAGCAACATGGCACAAGTATACATACGTAACAAACCTGCACGTTATGCACATGTACCCTAGCACTTAAAGTATAATAATAATAAAAACAAATATATTATAAAAAAAAAAAAGAAAATACGAACTTCAAAGAGTACGTCCATAGACTCCTACTTCCCTGCCCCAGTTTTAGACGCATTGATCTAGTGGGAGAAACAAAGAAATAGAAACACAGTGAGAGTTCTTATGCTGTATTATTCTGTTTGTCTTCACCACTGAACAAAATGTCCCATAAATACATGCACAATCTGGTTCGTTATCTTATTCCCAGGTCCTGTGCAATGCCTGGTACATAGAAGGTCCTGAAAAATGTATTTATCAAATGAGTAAATTAAGTTATATGAAATGGTTACAATCCAGATGTTGATTGAAAGAGCAAGGAAAAGCTACCTTAAAAGTCAAGGCAACATGTGCAATGATCAAAACTTTGGATATTATCAATAGGGATTTGTCACTTGTCTGGGAGAACATCCTGTTGCTAGATTATCACAGCAGCTATGGCCCTGTAGGGAAGGTCTGGGAAATGACTAGAGTTAATTGTGTTGCCAGAAGAACTGGAGGAAATTGTGGTCCTGAAGACTGAGATACTTAGACTGATTTATATTTTATTTTCTTAAAAAGCTCTTTCTAACCCAAAGAGACATATAGGTATGTTTGCTAAATGATTTTCAATTTATGTGAATATTAAACTTTAAAGGGAGATGAACCAGTCTCTTAAATCCATTAAGGTACTAGTAATAGCATGTTTATGAAATATGATTATCACATATGACTTATGATACCAATTTCATTTTCCTATTAATTGAAGAGGAGCTAGAAAAGGAAAGAATTAACCAAGATAACCAAACCTCTTTTCCTAGGAATAACTCTATATTTTTCTAGATATGCGTGATAAAATTAAGTAAATGCAATGAAGAAAGCTCTGTCCTTTTAAAGTAAGTAAAAATTTTTTGTGTGTACAAAAAAAATAGATTTCAATGTGTATTTTGGAGTCTTTTGCCCATCTCCCCAAAAGGTAAACACTAATATATTTTCCATGCAGAAGTCTAACAACTGACAGCACTACTTGTTTTATCCATCCTAAGGGGCAGGTGTGACAAGAGAGACTGATCACATGGTCTGGTAAGAATGGAGGAAATTACATAAAAATACTTTCCTTCTCTATGTAATTTAAGACACAAAGGAGAATTTATTTTAACTTTTCATATTGAGAGTTTATTGTTTAAATATTACTATATCTCATGTTAGCTTTCTCAAATTCCTCTTTTTTCATAAAATATGACTTAATTACAGCAGTAGATGCCGGAAGCAGAACTCTAGATCTAGAATGAGGTCTATAAGCCACATTTTTCTGGTTGCTACTTGATCGATCAATGAAAAATTGTTTTGGGTACTTACTATGTGACTAATATGTTATTATCCATATTTTCCTTGATTCTGAATTTTGTATTTTTAATGTAACATTTCAATATAGCATTATGTATAAATTCCCTCATATCCTTGGGGGATATTTTATAAAGAATGGATGGATGAGTGGGTAGACAGACAGATGAATGGGTGAATGAATAAACAGAGACAGGGAAAGAGAGATAAAATACTGTTAGCACACAAAGCAAGAAAGAATATAAGATAACATATGAAAAAGTAGAAAAGTATACATTATGGATTCTAGTGCTGCAGGAATTCAGAAGGGTCAATAGATGGGATTGACAAGAACATGTTTGCCTTTTATTAACACATCCCAACAATCTCCAACACCACATCAATCACCTAGATTTTTCTTCTCTATACCAAGGTTATAGTCATTGCTAGAGAAAAATCACATAGTCTCCATCTCCCCTTCCCTTCAGTGATTTTTCACTTTTACCACTTTCTTCAGGCCTGTTGTTCTTTCTTCTCACTCTCAGAAGATTGCATCTCCTACTTCACAGAGGAATTTGTAGAAATCAGATACAAATTTCATCAATCTCATCATTGTCAAATCCAGTGAATTCGACTGTGGTCCTTGACTTTTGTGACCTTTCAAGAACTTGAAACTGATTGTCACTTCTTCCTTGTTGAAACACTGTCTTCATGGCACCTACAATATTCCTAGGTCCTGAGCTCTCCCTTACCTGTCTGGCTCTTTCTTCTCAGATCCCTTCATAAGTTCTTTTTCTTCAGTTTATATTTGCTGTGTATATTAGTCAGCAATTGCTACAATAATGCTGCCTAACAAACAATCCCAAAACTCAGGGATTTATTCAAGCATTTATTCCCACATTTTCAAGTCAGCAGGTGAACTATAGTTTAACCAAACCAGGGTGGGCTCAGCATCAGAGTGTGCGTCAGCTGGGCTTGACTCTGGGTTGCAAGTTGGGCTCTAATCTCTACCTGTTTTGATTCTGGGCCCAGCCTGAAGGAACAGCAGCCCCTGGGGGCATGTTTCTCTCATGGGCAGATCACCAGAACGAAGAGGGGAAGTCCAACTCCTCAAGCACATTTCAAGCCTCTGCTCACATCATGTCCACTAACATTTCATTAGCCAAAGTAAGTCATGTAGCCCAGCCTGATGTCGAGGTATAAATGTGTACCTCATTGACCGTGAAGCCAAAGGTGTGGCTCTATAATTCAATTACCTGAAAGTAAGAATGTGGTATAATATTCAATTTTGTTTTCCAAGGTTCTTTGCTCAGCCCGTCTCCCCTCTTATCTCTTCCTGACTTCTTATCCATGCCCATTATACATTAATAGTACCCAAATTTACATAGATTCCATCCAGATTTTTCTACTGACATCAGACCCATAGAACCAGTTGTCAAATCCCAAATCTCTAGTTGGAAGTCTCACAGGCATCTGAAATGCAAGATAAAATCAAAACATAGGGAACTGCATATCTTATCTCTTCCTAGTTAAAGAGCTCAAACTTGTGACTCTAACCCAATTAAAATTTAGTGAGGAGTTATTATGTGTCAAGCACTATTCTGGGGACAGGATATTATTTGGTGAAAAAAGTTTACTATATTGCTACCCTATTACTTCTTACATTGCACCATTATAATCTCTTGCTCTATCTCTACCCCTGGCATCTTATATTTAAGAAATATTATCTATATCCAGAAACGGTTTGGTAACTTCTTGGAAACCCTCGTGTAGCTTACATTCCACATGCTTGTTAAATAAATCTAAATTTCTAGGTATTATGCAGGGTTACATAGTCATCACTATATTACTACAAATAATATAGAAAATGGATTTAGTATAGAGGTTGTAGGAGCAGTATCTGCAGGCTGATGAAGGAGTCCATGAAGGCTGTGGTCACTGTGACTAGAGTTGGTCCACTATAGTTAATTCACTATAGTTCAGCTAGAAGGAGGGAAAACTGAATATAAAGTGAAAATAAGAACAAACTAGAAACCATAAGGATGAACCGGGACCTCTATCTGTCTCCCACCATCTCAGTCCTGATGCCATGGGTGACACACCCACTTGCCTTAGCACTTGGAGAGGCTGATGGAAGAGAGATGAACAGCTGGAGGAGTTTCGGGTCTGGGAGTTGCCCTACACCAACTAGGGGAGCCAGCAGACTCCACCACATGTGTGAGCTGCTGCAGTGCCTGGGACCCACCACCGACCTTCAGAGTATAATATAGGCACAAAGTCACTTCGGCTTTTCAAATCTTGGGCAAAAACCTGTGACCAATGCTAACCTGAAACCACAAAGAAAAGAAGATTCTGGGAAACATAGTTACACGGTAGCCAAACCGACACAGTACAAAGCCCTCAATGTTCATTAAAAATATGTATATGTACATGAGATGTTACTTAAATGGGACCTGAATGATATGAAGAGTTTGGATAATCGAACAGCTGAGGGAATTCACCTAAAAGACAAAAATAAGTATAGCAATGTATCATAGTAAGCAGTTTGGCCTAACTTCAGAGGCTTATCTTTTAGAAAAATGGGATTAATAATATATTTCCCTGCTGGAGACCTTATAAAGATTTTATGGAACCTGATTAAAAGATGCTAGTAAATCAATACACAAATCCCTAGTGTTAAATGTTTTTAATTATTATTATTTGGAGGAAAGATATTACATCAAGACAAGAGAATCCATTCTTTACACATACAATAACTTCAAGCCACAGAGGAGGGATTTAAAATGTACTCTCTAGGGCTGGGCATGGCGGCTTATGCCTGTAATCCCAGCACTGTGGGAGGCCGAGGTGGGTGGATTGCTTGAGGTCAGGAGTTCGAGACCAGCCTCACCAACATGGTGAAGCCTTGTCTTCACTAAATACACAAAAATTAGCTAGGCGTGGTGGCAGGTGCCTGTAATCCCAGCTACTAGGGAGGCTGAGGCAGAAGAACCACTTGAACCTGGGAGGCGGAGGTTGTAGTGAGTTGAGATCATGTCACTGCACTCCAGCCTGGGTGACAAAGTGAGACATTGTCTCTCTCTCTCTCTCACACACACACACACACACACACACCCCAAAATTAGCTGGGCGAGGTGGCATGTGGCTGTAGTCCCAGTTACTTGGGAGGCTGGGGCAGGGGGATCCAAGTGATCCAAGTGATGGAAAGCAGAGGTTGCAGTGAGCCAAGGTCATGCCACTGCACTCCAGCCAGGGTGACAGAGCAAGACTCCCTCTCAAAATAAAATAAAATAAAAAATAAAAATGCACTCTATAGGAGTAATTTAATGGTGGCCTAAAAAGATGAATACACAACTCTGTGACTAACTTACATGCAGGGAATCACATTCTCTCCTGGAAACATCTGGCTCATTACCTTCACACTTATTCTGAATAAGGTGCCAATCACTTGACTATCTCGGTACAAGTGACATAATTTAAAGCCGATGTCACATCTCAATAATGGAAAGAAGGTTCTGTTTGGAGAACTGAAGAGTACAGGTGGTGCTGCTGTTGGCAGGCCCTGCGGGGCAAGGGTTTCAATCAGAAGAAGTTGACCTGTAGTATACCCAAACTTTCACTTTCTTTACCTTTTTCCCTTTTGCCCTCTCCCTCCTTATTACTCATCATTGTCCCTGGTTCTAAGAAAAGAAGCCAATAAACTAATTCACACTAAGGTGTAAAAACCTGATAAGACAGCTATGGGACAGTAACAAGGGCATAAGCCAACAAAAAGAATCCTAGTAATGAGATTTGGGAGAGTCTTGAGCCAATAAGGGAGGAAATAACCTCATCCAAATTCCCTCTAATTAATCTCCCTGCTCACTCAGGGCTTGTCTGATCCTCGCCTGTCACGGAGAGCTCACAGAGGGTAAGCTGTCCCGTCTGTGCCTGTACCTCCCCAGTGCCAGCACTTCCCCCAGCAGACTCCAGATGCAGGGGACACTTCAGCCCACAATTTGTGCTGGTTTCTCATGAACAATTCAGGCATTCTAACTAATAACAGTCCAGTACTATCTCCTGGACGTTGCTTTTTCTATTGACTGAAACTCCTAGGCAGAATGCTCAAAATGTCTTTCCCAACATCTTTCTCTCTGTCACTACTGAAATCTCTCTCTAAACCCAGATGCTAGTAGAGATGGATGGATGGATGGATAGATAGATAGACAGATAGATAGATATCATAAAGGGGAAATATGAATTTTAAGACAAGAAAACAAAACAAATGAAATACAAAGTAGCCTGAATGAATTTCCTTTGCTAATACCAAAAAGGCTTTTAAAATGATGCTTAGGTTTACACATTGTCCAGAACTGTACTTCTATCCCTCAAGCTTCCTAAAGAAGCACCCTTAATGGTCTAGCCCTGAAAGCATCCCCCACCCTGTTGTCTGCCTTCCCTCTCTGCAACACCCCACCTCCTCCCCAGTCCTTGAGCAGCTCAGATCTATTTTAATGCCAAGAGAGCACTGTACAGGGGGCCCCAATGTACTGGAGCCAAGGGCAAAGATAAAGCTTTGAAACTGTTTGCAAGAGCTTAAAATAACTAGTCTGGCAGAGCTAAGCTACACTTTGAAAGAGAAAACAGAGCAGCAGAACAGAGAATTTTAACCATCCAGCTGCCCATAAATGACCTCCCTGCATTGCCCAGCAGTGCACTTCCTCTCCATGAGAACATCTCCCCCAAAGCAGAGACAATCATTCAGCTTTTTATCTTTCGCCTACCTATCATCTTTTTAAATGTCTAATTTAATAGTAAAAGACCAGTGACAATGAGAGAAGTATTTTTAATGTAATTTAATATGACTTCAGAAACCACAGCCAGAAAACAAATACATCCGTGGATGTATTTTCCTTTTAGAATGACCAAAATTTACTCATCATGAAATCCTCTGTTGTAACCATGTCCCAAAGGATTGCAAAACAAAAGCTAGATTCACCCGCTTCTTCCTTGCTAAACAAGACTCACCCTGTCCCTTGGGGCAGCCAGCAACCAAAAAGGGTTTGCACCCTGCCCCCTAGGGCAAGCAACTGAGAGCAAGAAGGGACCTAAGTAGGGAAAGTCTGAGCAGAGGGGGTCTTGGGTCCCACCTGCCCCATCCAGGGCATTAAAGCAAGCCACTTGGATGGAGGTCTGATATTTAGATGCATCGTAATCAACACAATCTCAGCATTTCTCTGCAGCAGGCACAGAACCAACATGATGCACCAGCAGGCGCACAGACACTTGTGTTCCTGCCAAACCCTTGGGCAAGCTGGATCCAGTCTCTATTACCTAATTTGATTCTGGGCCCTTGGCTACAATGGTGGATGAGGTCCAAGCCCTAGTAAATCTCCATCTCCTAAAAGGTTCCCAGGAACCTGGGTTAGATCTAGCACCTTCACAGAGGCAACGCTCATACTACATACCCACCCCCCATCTCCTCCACTAGCAGACAAACAGCTTTTACGCTGGGCCCTGAAGACTTCTAAACTGAAGGTAGCCAGGAATGCAACAGGAGATTCTTAAGCAAATAGGAGCAGAAGTTGGCATTATCACCAAGCCAAAATTTCTAAGATGCGAGGAGCCCTAGCCTGTTCCTTAGTATGCTGATATTCCTAAATGTCATTTATTTATTTAACCATCACCCTTCATAAGACTTTTTTTTTAATCCTAACACTGGGTATCCAAGGATCCATTTTTGATTCACCTTGCTAACCTCATAATCTAGCACTGAGTCTAGCACACAACACACAAGCAACAAGACTGTTGAACTGAATAATCCTTGCTGGTGGTGGTGATAAGGTACACATCACAGACCACATACTTCCTTATATTAAACTTAGTATATTGCATTTACTTGTATACCACATTATAAGCTTACAGAGGACTGGAGCCATCATAGGTGATCAATAAACATGTGTTTAAATATCTGAAGTGTTCAAATATATGAAATATGTATACCAAATATATAAAGTCAGAGAAATGAATTTCTCAGAACCAGGATGTTTTTTAAAAGCTCATTTGAGCTTATTATGTCAAAATTATCTACCAACTATTTTTTTAAATCACCATTGCTAAAAAGTTACAGAATGTTATATATTGACTTTAATCGCCTCTTCTAATCAATTGTAATGGACACAAAGGGGAGAGATGCCCTCCAAAAGTCAAAGGTTAAAGAGTTGAAGAATTATTGCCTGCTAATTAGGTATTTTCTGTAGTGGCAGGGCTACCTAGTAAGCCCACTGCAATGGGAAAGGATCTCATGGTGTTGGCAGTGTCCAGTTGTCAGCATCTAGTCTCTGGGGCTTCTTGCCCAGCAGTCTGGAGTTAGGAGCAAACATCTCTCCAAGTAACTAGGCATTTAGCTAATTGGGCCACATGGTTCCCATGGCTACATCTCATATCAAGAATTATATGACATCTGTATGCTATTTGATTAAGGCATTTTTCAGTGCTAATAAATTTGAATTGGTGAATGTTACTGGAAAACAGGAAGTTCCTGAGTAAAGGTGAAAATTTGATGTGAAAATTTAATGCAAATCAACTTCCTATGAGATACAGATTTTGATGCAATTAATTAAACTGTATTTTTCAGTGAGTCTAGAAAAATAGAACATGGATGACATCTTAAATATATACCATTCCAATTTTACCCAAGCCAAATAATTGTATGTTATTATAATAATACACACTATTACTAGGTAATAATAGGGTTGAATTCATATACTAAGCACTTTACAACTACAAATACAATGGTATTTGCAGTAATGGTTATCATCAAGTTGGCAAAAAGCTTATTGCCTCCATTTTCATGTGCTCACATGCCTTAATACAATTGAATTTCCCAAAATCCTTGGGGAGAAAAGTCACAAAGGGGTGAAGCAACTAAGTAGAAGAGAAAGGTGAAGTAAGTCTTTGCTATTTGCAAAAGGATCTTGGTTTATAGTGGGGGTGGGGAGGGAAGCATGAATGTAGGAGTCAGACTACTCTGGATTTGAATCCTGGCTCTTATTTATAAGCTATGTGATTTTGGGCAAATAACTTAATCACTCTCTCCCAATCTGTAAAGATGGTGATAATAATACCCCTTCAGAAAGTTGATGCAAAAATTAAGCCAGATCATGCATGCCTTGCATCACTCATAGAAGATAGTACATGCTCACCAATATCTAGTTTTCATCTTTACATAGAATTAACCCTTTGCTTAAAATTCATAGCTGACCCTGGGAAGCACGAAGAACTTTGCCCTCTCCTTCCCATTTTCCCCACATTCTCCCAGGTGGTCAGGCCCACCCTCACATTTTTTTTCTCCATTCTCCCCTTAGGTCAAGTGAAATTTATGATCTCAGCTAACTGAGGTTTCAATGATTTAAAAGGGTACCTTCCCACAGGCACGGGAAGGTTTTTAGGAAGGTCTAGATTTGGGGTCCAACTTGTATCCTAAAGCAGCATCAGGTAGAGAAAGTGGTCTGTGAGGGCTTTAATCCAGAAAAAAATGAAACACAAGCTGAACAATCTAAGTTCCCTTGTTGTGGAAACAGGCGTGACAAATGGTTCTGTGAAGGCTGCAAGGAAAATGTTGCATGCTGACTTTACTAGATAATAGCACAAAGTGTCTTTCTTGTAGGGAACTCAGAGCCTTTTAAGATCAAAAGTTCCATTTGTGCTGGGAATAGATTTTCCCCACTCTAGAAGTTCTGGAACTCTTGCAGGCCCCTGAAGGGACCTTAAAACTGGAAGGTCTTCATATGGTTTTCCTTTAGGATATGTTTAGTTCAACAGGAGAAATGCAATTTACCCCCAAGATTTATTATGCACTTCCAGAAGGTAGACATTTACTTTCTTCTCATCACCAGGATTAGGCACAATTATGTCATTAACCTTCCAAACATTCCTTTTGGATGGTGGTGAATTTCCCAATAGCCATTATGGTCAAGCTGAGGTCAGGGGTAAACAAAAGGTTAAGCATCACAGAGTCTAGGGTCGTATAACTTCAGAGGTGAAAACCGTGATTGGAATCTAGGTTCTCTCTCTGGCTGATCGCCTCACTCCCATGCAGGTTGGTGTGCCTCTTCTGATACCTACAGAGACTTTGAGTCCCGGACATTCACAGGGCATGAGGAAAGCACAAAAGAGATGGAAAAATGATCAAGTAACCATAAACAAAAGGAGGGGCTCCTCCACCTGCTTAATCATGGCTGTGACCTGTTTATCAGGGATATGGCTTCCACAACTAGAGCTCTATAGAGAAAAATCTAGACCAATTCAGTGGGTTTATTCAACAAGGTCAACCAACCCGGAGGCGGCAGCATCAGCCAGTGCAGAGACAAAACTGGATTCTTGCAGCTAAACTTTTTCCCTGCATAAACAGGAAATAAGCAATTTGTCTCTTCTTATTTCGTGAATTGTCTAGTTTGCAGCTCAGCTGCTAAGTTAAAACAACTGAAATATACTGAGATTCTACTGTGTGCTATATCCGACGCTGGGCATTTTACATATATTTTCTGATTTAATTTTTAATAACAAACTGCAAGTTATATATTATGCTCCCACTTTCCAAGAACACTGAGGCTCCAGGAGACCAAGTAATTTACCCAAGTGAAGTAACAGAGCTGGGACTTTTACTAAGCAAAGTTTAGTAGGCTCCAAAGTCTGTGATATCTGTGCTTTGTTTTCATTTTCTTGCAAAGAAACTCTGTAAGTAAAGGCCTGATCACAACATTCCTCTTTCTCCCTCTAGATGGCTCACCTAAAATTTCTGACAACCTGCTTCGGCTGGGATTAATTTCTTTGAAGTGAAATCAGTTTAACTCAGGAATAGATTTGCTTCCTTCCATACATGCCAAGGAAAGATTGTACATAGACATTGACCCACAATACCTGGTTGACCACAGAATCCACAGGAGATGTCCAAATTATGAACTTCCATAAAAAGAAAATGGTGGCTCTATGGCTGCCTAGAATGGCCATATTTAATTGCCCCCCAGGATAATAGCATTTATTGTTAAACTTGCTAGAAACATAACAAAAACATAAATGCTAATCTTTAAAATAAGCAGGACTCCTATCACATCGTTCTCTTGTTGCTTTTTTCCCTGTACCCCTGCTTTGGGACCTGTCTCTCTAGAATGTAGAGGCTCTGGAACAGGGATTCTCAGCCTCAGCACTGTTAACATGTGGGACCCAAACTTTTTTGTTGGAGGGCAGAGGGGCAGACAGTCTGCCCTGTGCATTGCAAAATGTTTAGCAGCAAACCTGGCCTCTACCCATTAGATGCCAGTAGCAATCCCCCTTCCCCATCACAAAAATCAAAAATGTCTCCAGATGTCACTGAATGTCTCCTGAAAGACAAAATTGCCCCTGGTTAAGACTCCCCGGTCTCAGTCATGCACTTCGTTACCAAGAAGTTCTAGGAAACTATAAATGGAGTATTATTGTATAGCCCTGAGATCTTCTACAGGAAACTACTGTGCTTGATCATCTTAATAGGCTGATAATCTGGACTCAAAAGAAAGTAGATGGTATTCTCTAGGTGCCATCTGTGGAGAATAAAGAAGTTTCAACCTTACAGAATTTTGCAAGAAATGGCCATTCATTTCCTAGGTACTGAGTGGACAAAAAAAAAAAAAATAGGCAAATAAGCAAAACCCCTGAAATGGAAATAGGTGGTCTTTAAAATGTCTGCTTGTGTGTGTACATTTTCAATTTAATCTTAACAGTTACGGGAATGGGAAAAACACAATTTTACATTTCTACTCATAGGGATTTTTTGGTGCAAATAAATCAGAGAATAAAATATGAAGATATTCAGATGGCTTCTTTTCTCACTTATACTCAGTACCAACGCACAAGAAGGCATTTTCTTAAAAAGTAGAAAGGAAATGTCTATTGGTAATATACTACTTGATTCTTGCAAAACTGTTTTAATTCTGCAAAGTTTTTGTCTTTACTTTTTGGCTTGAATGAAGTTATAAAATGAGAAAATAGCTGTATAACATAGTAATATAAATATCAATCTAGGTGTGTTTGATCTTTTCACCTTTTTCTAATTAAAAAATACAATAATCTGGCTAGAGTCAGTTATACCAGGGATTATTCAAGCAGGTCTTTAGCTGTTAGATTTTCTGTGACTAAACACTATGTTATAGATGAAATGCAAACAAGTTCTCCACATTTTAGAGCAAGGCTGGCAATGGAAAGATTGGATTGAGAGAAGCTGGAGATGGAAAGATCTTAAGTAATAGAAGAAATAAACTAATCACCAGAGAAGTCATTTCATATTGTCACATTTCATATTGTGACCCTATTCATCTTAGAGACAGAATGTTCCAAATGCTTGGGAAAGATTCAGAGGAAAGACGTGTATGTAGATATAAGTATACGCATATAAACTCACTTACTCCTCCCAGCAACTGTAAGAGGTGAATATCGTTCAGTAAATACTGTGAATACCGTGAATAGGAAGTGAATGCTGTCCCCATTTTTCTGATGAGAAACTGAGGCACAAAGAGATTAAATAACTCAAAGTCAAATATTTAGCAAGAGGAAGACCCAGGATTTGAACCCTGGCAGCCTGATTCCCAAGCGCACACTCACCTATTATACAAAACCGCATCTTTCAAAGGTTAGAAGTAAGGATCTAGGAAGGAAATGGGATCATTTGTCCCAAACAAGTACAAAGTCATATATCATTTAAAATATGGCCACACTGGAGGAAGACCTGACAATTGTCAGGTTAATTTAATCCCTGTAGAGAGAAATTCCTTAGGGGTTGATGAAAAAGGGTACTGACACATCCCCTTCTGCTCTCTGTACTCATCAAATTAGCCACGTAATTCCCAAATCCCAAAGCCACTTGGTAGATACAGCTGTAATGTTACTCTTTAAAGATAAACAGTTTTGTAAATAAGCATCTTCCCACTTCCACTCCCACTGAGGGCTAAAAAGCACCACTGTGTGGGAGACTGAGTAATCACGTTAGATCTGGAGTGAGGTACGCCAGACCGGGGAAGAGACACTTCACAGTTACCTGGGAGACACTGCTGGGATTGAACTGCTGGGCCCTGCTCCCACCAGCTGCTACCATTTCTCTCCCATCTCATCTCAGAAGTTCCCTCGCTTTCCCCTCTGTCTCCTCCTCAGTCTTCCCTTCTTCCCCCTGCCCTCTCAACATAGGTGTTCCCAAGGTTCTGTCCTCAGCCATGATCACGAGTTCCACCATCTCACAAAACAGTTCTACATTTCGCCCTCCAGTCTAACCGCTCCTTGAATTCCAGACCCTCATTCTTACCTTCCTGTGGACAGCCCCTTTATGTGTCCAAAATAGAATTCATAAGTGCTCTCTCCAAAAAACTAATCCCCATGTCAATGATTGTAAAGAATGACTATCATCTCCATCACCCAGTTCTCCCTAACACTTCCTACTGTATCCCACCATTCACCCAGTGCTGACCTAAGTCAGCACTGAGTACCTGAAATGTGCCTAATCTGAAATGAGATGTGCTATAAAGCCTTAGTAGGAAATTTTACATATATATAATAACTATATTGATTGCATGTTAAAATATTTTAATATATTGGGTTAAAATACTAAATCATTAAATCATTTCACCAGTCTCATTTTTGTTTTATTGTTTTTTGTTTTTTGTTTTTTGTTTTTGAGATAGAGTCTCTGTCACCCAGGCTGGAGTGTAGTGCTGCAATCTCAGCTCACTGCAACCTCCACCTCCCAGGTTCAAGTAATTCTCCTGCCTCAGCCTTCCAAGTAGCTGGGACTACAGGCACACGCCACTACACCCAGCTAATTTTTGTAATTTTGTAGAGATGGGATTTTGCTCTGTTAGACAGGGTGGTCTCGAACTACTGACCTCAAATGATCTGCCTGCCTCAGCCTCCCAAAGCACTGGGATTACAGGAGTGAGCCATCATGCCTAGCCTCATTTTAGATGTTTGAGATGTTTAGATGTTTAATGTAGCTGAATAATGACCTCACAAAGATATCAACATCCAAATCCCTGAAATCTACGTATATGTTACCTTATATGGCAAAAGAGACTTTGCATACATGATTAAGCTAAGGATATCGAGATGCAGGGGATATCCTGTACTATCTGGATGGGCCCAACATAATCACAGGGGTCCTTACAAGAAGGAGGCAGAGGGATATTTAACTGCAGAAGATACTATCCCACTGGTGTGAAGATGGAAAATGGGGCCACAAGCCAAGGGATGTAAGTGGCTTCCAAAAGCTGGAGTTGTCAATGAAACAGATTCTCCTCTGAAGATTCCAGAAGGAAAAAAGCCAAGCCAACATCTTGATTTTAGATTTTTGACCTCCCAAACTAATAGAATAAATTTGTGCTTTTTTAAGCTGCTAGGTTTGGGGTAACTTGTTATAGTAGCAATAGGCAACTAATACATGTGGCTACTGGGAAGTTTAAAGTTACATGTGGTTCACACTTGTAACTCATGCTCTGTGTTTTTTGTTGTTGTTGTTTGTTTTGTTTTGTTTTTTGAGACAGGATCTTGCTCTGTCACCCAGGCTGGAGTGCAGCGGTGTGATCATGGCTCACTGCAGCCTCAACTTCCTGGGCTCAAGCAATCCTCCCACCTCAGCCTCCCAAAGTGCTGGGATTACAGGCATAAGCCACTGTGCCTGGCCAACATTCTATTTGTATATCACAGCATTGCTCTAGAATCTTCTCCTTTTTAGTCCATTCTCCTGCAACATTGCTCTCATGCTGT
Organism: Theropithecus gelada; assembly: GCF_003255815.1. Taxonomy (NCBI): domain Eukaryota; kingdom Metazoa; phylum Chordata; class Mammalia; order Primates; family Cercopithecidae; genus Theropithecus; species Theropithecus gelada. Next base: position 1,629,692 of record NW_020257756.1, read on the forward strand.
TGCTTCCCTGCTCAAATGCTGCCATCAGCAACACAAATGGATAAAATGAAGCCCAAATTCCCGTCTGCCTTTCAAATCTCTCTCCATCACTTCCCCATTTCCAGCCTGTACAGTCATCAGCACTATACCACCAGTACCCCAAAAAATCTTATCTTTCAACCAATCTAGTCTAGTCTACCTCTACTTCCACAAATTTCCCTTATTTTTCTGTTTTTACCTTTTCCCCAAGGTTTTTCCTCTATCGTAAATGCATTTCTTTTCTTTTTCATTTATTTCATGTATTTGCTTTTGCAAAATCTTGTCCATCCTTTGAAATGTAGTTTAAATCTCACTTCGTCCAGGTGGCCTTCCTCAGCCCCCACGAGGGTTAATTGTGCTCTCTTCTGTGTCTCCTATTGCATATTATCGCTTATATCATAACATCATGGAGACCTGACTTACAGTAGAGATGTTACTGCCCTGGGTGCTTCCAAGGGCAGGGGCCCGCCATACTCATCCTAGTTCTGTGAATTGTGTGCCCCCAAGGTTCACATGTTGAAGCCCAAACCCCCAATGTAATTTTACCTGGAGTTAGGTTCTTTTGGAGAGGGTCCTTAATTAAGGTCAAATGCGGTCATAAGGATGGACCCCTAATCCAATAGGACTGTGGCCCTACAAGATGAGGACGATCTCTCTCCCTGTATCTCTACCTCAGTCTCTCCCACCTCTTCCCCTACCATGTGAGGCCCTAGGCAAGAAGGCAGCCATCAGCAAGCTAAGAAGAGAGCCCTGCCGGCACCTTGATCTTGAACTTTCCAGCCTCAAAAACTATGAGAAAATAAATTTCTGTTTTTCAAACCACCCAGTCTGTAGTATTTTGTTATGGCCAAAAGATTGGGCCTCCAGGGGCCACTTTAGATTTCCCCTCCACTGCTGTGGTGCAGATGCTGAGGACTGACTTGCAGGCACCATGGAACTATTTGAACAAAGGACTCCTAGGGAAAGACTGGACTTTCTTTGTGAGCCTGTGAGATTTGTGACTAACAGCTCATTGATATTATCACAGTTGTATCAATAGGCTGCTGAAAGTCGGAATATACTGGAGATAGAGAGATAGGCAGGAGAATCTGTGATACCAAATAAAAAGTTTTAAACAGTAGAGGTCTGGATGTGCTTCTTGAAGGGTCTGGATATTATTTATACCAGCCTCCACATTTGTAGCAAAACTATAGCCAGAGTGCAGGTCTCAAAGCTCCTTACCCAGCATCCATTCAGGTAGTCCACCTTGCAGGGCCATTTTTCTGTAGTGCAGGCTTTGAAGAGATTTGTATATTTCCATGAATACAATAGCTTACCAAGTATTAACTCCAAGTCATTCATTTAAAAACATAAATAGGGCAAACAGGCCCGATGAAAACTGTTATGCAACCCCAACATGAAAGACCCCCTGACTGCATTTGTAGGTGACATGACGACACCTCTCTTAGTTCCCTGAGTGTCACCAGCTATCCACCATGAGAATTCTGGAACATTTTCCCAGAGAACAATGTGTTGAATCATGCCACTTTTACCACCTTGTGAGAGAGTCATATTAGTCGAATGTTCATGGCCTGAAATTTTTATCTTCAGATGGATCGGGTTGAAATTGGACATTAAAAAGTGGGAGGTTTATTTCTACCTCAACCAATTATCTGATTCTCCAACACCAACTGGGTGTCCAACAATTCAATTCAATTCTGACCATTCAGAGTTAGCCCAGACTCTACAGGTTAAGGGCTCAGTCCAACAAGACTTTCCCTACTTCAGACACTGCAAATGGGGTGCCTCAGCTACTCACCTGTCTACCTGGCTAACTGCAAATTCAGAGCTTCCTAAGATCCCTGTGTCAGGTTCAATAATTTGCTAGAACTCATGGAACTCAGAAAGCATTTTACATACTATTACCAATTTATTGTAAAGAATATAACTTGGGAACAGCCAAATGGCAGAGATGCACAGGGCAAGATGTGGGGAAGGGGCACGGAGTTTCCATGCCCTCTCTGGGTTCGCCACCCTCCCAGCATCTTGATATCACTGCCAACCGGAAGCTCTCCAAACCTGGTGGTTTAGGGTTTTTTATGGAAGTTTCATGACATAGGCATGATTGATTAGATCACTAGACATTGGTGATTGAACTAAATCTTCATTTCCTCTGCCCTCCCTGGAGGTCAGAGGGTGGGGCTGAAAGTTCCAAGCTCCTAATCAAGACTTGGCCTTTCTGGTGACTGGCCCCCACCCTGAAGTTATCTAGAGGCCCTCCCAAGAGTCACCTCATTAGAACAAAAGAAGCTCCTGTCACCCTTATCTCTCAGGAAATTCCACAGGTTTTAGGAGCTCTGTGCCAGCAACTGTCAGGGGACAAGGACTAAATATATACTTACCATTATTCCACAATGAGAAAAGTATCTTACTTTTCTTCCTAGAATAATATAGAGGCCACATTACTTTTATCAATCTGCACAGTAACTTGGGAAGGTTGGTAAAACAGATATTTGCATTGCTGTTTCATAAATCAGGAAGTTCCTAAAGCTAGGATGTGAGGAGTGTCAAACTCATGTTCTCACATGTGATCAGAAACCATTTTTAAATGTAGATAACTCATGGACTATTCGATGTAAAGAGAAATCAAGGAATCTACTAGTTCATCATCCTAAGTCTGGGGCAGCGGGACTAGGAAGTGCTTGATTCCTCTTCTCACTGAGCTTTCGGCGTTCCTGGCCCCACTTTCTAAAAGTGCTTTGCCAGCTGCCCACGCCCCTGAATCCAAATGCTCACGTAGACATTTGTTTTTATCCAGGAAGCCTGACTGACCTCCCCAACTAAGCCAGATTCCCCTATTCATCAATTCTGTCCCGGCACCACTGACTTCACCATAGCTCTTACCACTCCAGTGATTTTACATTTGCTATGTAATTCTTTAATTACACAAGCTGGTATATTTTAATGTCACTCTTTCCCCACTAGTCCATAAGCTTCATGAACCCACCAGTTTATCCCCAGCATCTAGTAGAATGCTAAATTTGTATAAATATTTACTAAAGAGATTCATTTATCTTGATCTCATCTTCTGACTGTAGTTCAATTATTTTTATTTACTGTACTATGGAAACCTGAATTACTCCTTCTCCACTTATAATCACAAACTGGCCAGAATCTTAAAGGAGTATTCTGTTCAATGTGGAGTTTCTTAATTAAAAGAAAGTAAAAATTCACATAAATGCTAAAGTTTCATGTGTCCCCTCTCACAGCCCCAGGCCCCCCGTGCCTAATAGAACCTGCCTGTGAAATCTGGCTCATTAATCTTGTTATCCTAAATGGAATCTGAAAGTTTCAGGATTCACTAAAATGGTGAATACAGATAGACCCCTGCCAGCATTAACAGATCATTGTTTTTGACTCCAAAAGATGTGTGAACATTTAGGAAGTCCTCCGTCTGCCACAAATATGTCAAGGAATCTTCAGGATAAATCTACTGGGCCATTGTTTTCCACCACTCTCAGGTGAACCAGGACCACACAACTCCAACATCCCACAGAAGTCAACTGTGGATCAGAATTTCTGCTCCTATGACATTTTCCTTGAAAATTCTGACAGTAAAACCGGCATGCCACACAAGAGTTGCATGAAAAGAGACGATTCTTTCTGTATTACCTTCATCTGGGTTCACAGCCATGTGGCTTATTGGCAGGCTTCCTCTCCACAGGTGATGCTTTTTCCCAGGGCTCTTGGGCTGGAGTGAACCCCATGACAGACGGTGGTCATGCTTCTCACTCTGACCTCCAGGCTGAGGCTGGGTCCGACTTCCTGTACCAGCCTCCCTCTTCCACAAGCGCCTCCAGAGGCCTCCGGGGTCTCCAACCAGCTCAAATTCCAACTCCATTTGGGTTATGCTAGTCCACCAGACATATTTTTATCAGTATGGCTGTGTCAACACTTCCTCCCAGCGGTTCTTTAGTAAATCGAGGCAGGCAAACATGCCTGAGAGGAAAGCTGCCTCCTCACTCCAATCACCAGAAAGAGCAGTGTCTCAGCTTCTATGCTGCTAAAACACATTGTTGGAATTAGAATGGACAATGAAGCCTTCCAGGTATCAGAGACACTCAAAAAACTCTCTAGAATAGTGGGTTACATCATAAGATTTCAGTAAAAGAGACATTTACTTACTTAAATTCTAACTACCTCATTTACTATCTAGGTTACCTCAGGCAAATTTCTTATTCTCTTTGGACCTCAATTTTCTTATCCATAAAATCAGGATCAAAATATCTATCTCAAGTGGTAGGTATGAGTATTAAAAATGAAATAGTGTATGTCAAATGGCCTGGCACAGAAGTGAAAATAAAAGTTACTGCCCTGCCACCTTCCCTTCAAAGGCATTGAGACTGAAGTGAAGAGAGAGAGAGATGGAGACCTCTCTATAGATGTAGAAGAATGAGAGGAAGAGACTAGGGTCCAATACTAATGTCCATTGATTTATTCAGTACAAGAATTATTTCTTCCAAAATACACTCACATCTCACCATCAATTCAGCATTCACACTTCCTCAGGGATTGGTTAATGCAGCCGCTGCTATCTTATCGACCCATTCTGGAGAAACTTGAAGCATCAAGGAGGTGACTTTCTAGGTTCATCCAGAAAGTCAAGAGAAGTATAAAGTCAAATTAATCATAAAGCAAGACGAAAATACATAAAGTAACAGTTTAGATTCCTTGGTATTTTAAATGGCTAATCTGATAGCTACTTCTTACTTAGTGCCTACCATGTTTCAGACACTCTGCTAGGTGCTTTATGCAATATTTTTATTCGATAAATATTTGTGGACCATCTTTGGAAACCAGACACTATTCTGGAGACTGAGAATATAACGATAAGCAAAAAGACATGTGCACCCTGCTCTTGCATAGTCCTGTGCAGGAGCCAGACACCAAGAAAATAGTCACACAAGTAAGTGAGTAATTATACAATGTGATAACCACAATGAAAGGGAGTTACACAGCGTGAATGGAGTACACAATGGTTTGTAAAACACAGTTTCTCAGCAGAAGTGCCATTTGAGGTGAAATCTAAAGGATAAAACGCAGTGAACTAGGGCACCAAGAAGGAGAGAAGTTTCTGGGCAGGGGAAACAGCCATACAAAGACCTTGGGGCAGGACAGAACATTCAAGAAACTAGATCTAGCATGGCTGGTTCACAGAAAGAGAAGAATGAGGTCAGATGAGTCTAGAGAGACCCTAAGGCTCTAGTGTTCTAGTTGGAAACTTTCGGCTTCATCCTAAAAGCAATAAGAAGTCATTAAATCAATCAATTGCTTAATTTATCTGTTTAGGTTCTGGGATTTTTCAGGTACATCATCCTACCATAAGCATCTACATAACATCTAGTGTAGAATTCTAATTCACTAGACTACAAAAGAAATACTCTCCGCATCTAATTCAGAATCCAATAACTTTGATGAATGAATAGCTGCCAGATAGGCCTACCCGTTTTTATCCACAAACTCCTCTGCAGACTTTTAGAACAAAATGGTTATGTATGTCATGCCACTCAAAATGTGGGTTCAATAGAGACAGAAAGCATTTTCAAGATGCTAAGACAGACCCCTGCTTCTCATGTATGTTTACTACAAGAGTAAGACGTTTTGAGGTAAAAGCTGAATTTTGGCTTCAAAGGTTCTTAAGAAAGCTGCATCTGCACCACTCAACATAGCAATCTGCAAGTTCACATGTTGAGAATTAAGCATTTCTCACTCAGTTATCAACTGTGAAATGCATTTGAAAATATAATTTATAATAAGAATTAGCATTTTGTCATACCTGGCCAGCAGTAGCTATCTGATTACAAACTTACATTTGCTATAGCGTGAAGATCATTGAGACAGGTGGCGCACTGCTCTCCATGAGCTGTTCCAGGCTTAGGAAGGCACATAAAACGAGGACAAATTCACCTTGGCTCTCAGTACAACACATGTCACATCAGAACATGGTTCATCAGATGACAGCTTTAAGACAAGGTTTGGGAAATAGATTTTGATAAAGTTTCCAGATGCGAGAAACTTCACTAGTAGTCCACAATTCCTTAAAGCTTTTCATCATCCCACCTCATATGCCAGGGATGGCAAAAGCACACTGACCATTTGTTCCATTTAGCAGCATCTCTCTTTTTCTCTTAAATTCACTTGAGTGGCATGCCCCTTTTTAAATTAACATGAGTTTAATTTAAAAAGTTTCTCATTTTAAGAATGTTTTGCCACCTTTACAGTTACCAGAAATATCAGAAAAATTTAAGCATTTTTGCCAAAGTGGAGTTAAGTAATCATTGCTCTTCGTCTTGGTCAGACTCCAAGAACTCTGGACCAAATATACAAAGTTTATGAGAGATGGAGGAGGAAACAAATTCTGTGCTAAATATTCATGGTCGACTGTTTTAGGATCATGAATTTTTGAGATCCTAAGAAAAGCACATGTCTTTAATTAATTCCTAATTTCTGGACTAGTAGATAATTCATGTCCTTAATTTTTTATGTTTACCTTTTTGGCCATTATATTACTATTTCCCTCAGATAATAGCTAAGCAAAAGGACAGCAATAAAATGAAAATAAATCTCTGTGATACCTTGTTAGCAGCTCTTGTGAAACTTTAGTTAAGGAAACTGAAGTCTCAGATCCAGTAAGATTTCGGCATAATCTGAAGATGGTCTGTTTGCATGCTCTCCCAGTCCCTTGTTAATATATCTAATTGAGACCTTTGCCTACAACTCTCCAGGATTTAAAGAACAAAAAAACTTCACAAGAAATTTTAACAACTGAACTCCCAATGTATTCATAATGTGTACAACACAATTTAATCTAAAAAAGTTGGTTTTATGGAAAGAGCACTAGATTCTGAGTCGGTAAAGCCAGGTTGGCAGCTCTGCCTCTGCTAGGAACTTGACTCTTGATTTTCCATAAGAGAAGATTCAGGTCAGATTTCCTCCACTTTTCACAACTGTCCCAAATAGAATGAGACACCATCAACTTCAGCACTCCACAAGCACTGTTCCCCTCTCTATCACTGGTCTATAGTAACAGTTTGTAAACATATAGATGCCTCTCTATTCACCTCCAACCCTCATTCTCACCACCACCTTTAGTTTCCTTGAGAGCAAAAGTAAATCATTCATTTTTATCTCCTTAGTGATTTGAATGGTGCTTGACACATAGAAGGCCTTCAACAAATGTTCATTGGATAAATGGATGGCCATGAATTCTTGCCTAGTCTTATCCAGTAAGAAGTCTTTGTTTCTCTCTAAATTTCTCCAGGCATCCCTTCAGGACTTCTTGCCCTATATACTGTATTCTGGTTATTACCTGGATAACAAGTTTTGGGCTTAGACTAGTAGAAAATGAATGCACTAACTTCAAAACATCACTTTAAGGTAACAAATTTCTCTAGATCATTTAAGATGGGTTCTTAAATGAATTGAGCTGTGATTCTCTCACTCCCCAGCAGAACATATGTTGCAAACAGCCACAGTCATCTTTCTCATCCCACACGTTCTTCTAGAACCTTTCCACTCCCTGTCAAAAAGTGGAACCGATGTTCTCCCCGTTTGAACCTAGGGAGGGCCTTTGTGACTGCATGGAATGACAGAGTGCAGGGAAAATGATGCTATGTGACTTCCAAACTAGTTTTTAATAGGCAACACAGCTTCCACCTGGCTCTCTGCCAGGACACTTGCTCTTACAACCCAGTCACCATTTTGTGAGGAAGCCCAAGCTACATACAGAAGGCCATGTTGGGAAGGAGCCAAACCCACATCCCTCAATTGCATCCAAGCTCCCAGCCAATCTCCGTACACATTTGCCAGACACGTGTGTCACCTTGAAGCAGATCCTCCAGCCTTCAGTTAATCTACCCTAGCTGATGCCGCATGGAGCAGAGACAAACTTTCCTTTCTGAGCTCTGCCCAAATTACAGATTCATGAGAAAAATAAATGATTGTTGTTATTTTAAGCAAATTAGGTTTTGTTTTGTTTTGTTTTGTTTTGTTTTTGAGACGGAATTTCACTCTTGTTGCCCAGGCTGGAGTGCAATGGCGTGATCTCAGCTTACCACAACCTGCACCTCCTGGGTTCAAGCGATTCTCCTGCCTCAGCCTCCTAAGTAACTGAGATTATAGGCATGCCCCACCATGCTCAGCTAATTTTGTATTTTTCATAGAGACGGGGTTTCTCCATGTTGGTCAGGCTGGTCTTGAACTCCTGACCTCAGGTGATCCGCCTGCCTCAGCCTCCCAAAGAGCTGGGATTACAGGTGTGAGCCACTGTGCCTGGCCACAACTAGGTTTTGAAGTGATCTGTTACACAGCAAAAAAAAAGGTAACTGGAACAGTAAGTATGACGGTAAGGGCAAACCACAGGGCTAATTTTGTTTTGTAAGTGATTCAAAATGAAATTCGAAATCTAAATGCATTCAAACACTTCACATCTTAAAAGTATTTGTGATGATTAAAAAAACAAAAAGCCTGAGTATAGATTTACTTTTTAATGGAGCCTTTGTTATAGTAAAACTATTTCTTATTTCCTACTATTTGGGGTCCTAAAATAGTAAACTTTTTAAAATTTTACAAATCCTTTATATCTGGATGCTATTCTTTTTTATTTTTATTTATAAACAAGTCAATGTTTGCCTGGGTTTTACCTCTTATTTTCTAATACTTTTTAACTTCAGCTAGTAATAGCCAATACACACTACTACCATTCTGTTTTCCAACCATTTCCCCTAGAGGTATGGGCTACACTGGCACATTGCCTTGCAAGTTCTCACAGACAACATTTTACCAAATGTCTTGTCACTGCATAACATGATCCTGTTTTTCCTGTCTCTGATATTCATTTCCTCGAATCCCACCTTTTACCACCTTCCACCAACCTCTAAGCCAATTTCACACCTTTTAGGTTGTATGGAGGCAGAACATCACTTTGTGTCACAGAATATAAATTATGATGATGCTACCTACATAATAATAAATTTCAGTGGCTTAACCAGTGGTGTGCTGGTAAAATGACTCTCTGAAATGAAAGCCCTGATTTACAGCACTTGCCAACCTCTGTATTGTAAGTGCTCCAATCACACTGATTCCAAGCTATCAATTTGATGTCAACTGGCTTACACAATTCCTGCAAATTTAACAGTCAGCTCTTGCCACCCAGTGAAAGCCAGATAGTTAATTTAAGCACACTAGTGGGCTTAACCCAGTGTATAAAATCCAATCAACAGTGGGAGGGTCTGAGAAAGGGAGTTTGCTTCAGAGGGACCCAGGGTGATAAAGGCTCTAGCACATTCAACACATGGTTTTCAAGGTCATTTGGTGCCAAAATTTATCCTGTAGACAGGGAGAAAGGATGATGGAGGATCCCCAGGGAGGGTTTTATAGGCCAGGCCTGGAAGTGATGTACATAACTTTCAGTCACATTCCATTTGCCAAAATCTAGTTTATGACTACTCCTAACCACAAGGAATGGAGGAATGCAGTCTAGTTGTACGTCCTGGTGCAAAGGGAAACAGGTTTATCTAATACCTGTCCAGTCTCTGCCACTGAACCCCAGACCTAAGTTCCAGCCCATCATAGTATCATGAATATCTTATCAAGTCACTCTGTACAGGTCAGTTTTGAGAAGGAAATGATGGTCATCACGGTATAAAGCATGGCCTAATGTTGTCAGGAATTATACAGTAATTGTAGCTGCAAGCACTTAAGCAGGCCCAGCTCTGATTGGCATGCTCTACCAGGTTCATGGTAGAGGTGACTTGCTCAAGTTAAGTAACAGAACCCTAGTTTTCTTATCTGTTTATATGATCTTGAACACCGCGGATGACAAGAAAAACATTGAACTTAGAATGCAGAGGAAGTTTCATAGTGAGTTCAAATCTTTAAAGAGAGACAGCTTCAGTTTAAGCAGTCAGGGATTCCTACTTTGTCACTGTTAGCTCTAAGTTCCTTATGTGAAAGTTAAATAATTATACCTAATTCACAGAATAATGATGAGTAGGTTGGATAATTACTACAAAACGCTGGCACATAGTAGTTACTCAAGAAATGTTACTCTTTCCCCGCTCCCCACCCAACAAGGGACACATTCAGCCAAATTCTAGTAGGCAAGGTTCACTGCTGGTGCTCCTCCACAGATATTTTTAGCACCTCTACCACTTGACATGATCTATAACAGACTCTGAAGCTTCCCTCTCTTCTCTTTTCCCAAGAAAATTTCTCTGATCTTATCCGAGTCATGCTTGGTTCTCTACTAATCAGGTTAACATGTTTAGTAAATTTTGAACATTCTGGACACTGTTGTTGCCAAAATAGCTGGGGGAAGAAAGTCAGAGATGCTAAACATCCTGCAATAGCCAGGAATTAGACACAAGAAAAAATTACCCTGCCCATTGTATCAATAGTGACTCCCACTGTAAGGAATCTAATGGTGGGGGAAAAAAAAAAAAAAGCTTTATAGTGGGGAAACAGAAAGAAGGACTCTTCTGAGACACCATACAATGATCACTGTTCTGCCCCTTAGTTTTTGACTCACACATCTCCACTAAGGTGTTTGTGCAAGAGAGAAAGCCTTGCACTTCTCTCTTCCACCAAGTAGCTGAACTGCACTTCACCCCACCCCCATCCCAGGAGTACTCTGACCACTTTTTCTATGCATCTGACCTGATGTTCCAAGTGCACATAATAAACTCTCTGGGAATCATCCCAAGGGTTAAAGCCATTTCTTTCCACTTAAAATGGTGATGACTGACCTGGGAAGCAATAATTAAGTCTGAGTATAGATAAACAACAGGCAAGCTTGCACAACCAAATTCCTCATTGCAATCAGGTCAAAGTTAAAACTAATGACAAGTTGTGTCAAAAATAATGACACATAAAAACCTCTCACTCAACTGTGTTTAGTTCACAGATAGTCACTTTTAAGCATAAAACAGGCCTCCTATTCATTTGGAGGTCATGAAATGGCAAAGTTGATACTGCTTAATGTAGGAAACTATTAGCTGATGCATATTTAGATTTGTGTTTAAAAACCAGAGTGTTAAATCTCTTCCCCTAAAGAGAATTTCAAGTTGATCAAAGATACAGGATTGTCCTAATTCTTTTCAAATGTAGACTATCTTTAAAAAGTTAGAGCGGGGAATGTGTCTACGATTAAATAAAATTAGATCTCTTACGATGCTTGCAATTTAACGTTTTCATCTTTTTGATGGGACTAATCCCAAAGCATTTTATTACTGGGTGAAGTCCCTTTTTTCCATAGCATGGGATCTGAGTCCAAGACCCAACTGATCACAATTTTGCCTTTCATAATACATATTTTATGGAATAAAACTGCTCCAAGGCTGGCCTGAAAAGCACAGAAGGTGCTCAAGTGCTGCAGTCCGCCTGCAATCCTGTGCATTCATAGACACTGGGCATCAGGCCCTCTGGCCCCAAACCAAGGAAGTTGATTAAGAAAAAGCTGGCTCATTCCTGGGGTCATTTAACCTTCACTCCTCAGACAGAGCTTGTTTAAGCATTTTGCTCCTGAGATACAGATTTTGGCCCCTGGTTCCTGAGGGACCTTTAAACCCCTAGTTTCTTGTCTTACGACCCACAGAGGACCTCTCTGATTAGAATGGAACCAGCAGATGAAGCTGAACCTGAGTGTTTTTCCATGAGCCTGAAATCTCTGTTGACATCTCCTCTGCCTCTCAGCTAGGACGTTTTGAATCAGCCAGAAACGATATGATTTCTCCATTGGATGTGATTACCTGAATACAGTGTAGCAGGAGGCCTAGACAAGATGCACAGGGTTGTTGTGAACCAAAGCTCCTTATTCCTTGAGATTAAAAGATACATGGTAATTCTGCCGCCTGAGGCCAGAGGCGTCGAGTTTCTCTCGGTGCGGACTTCCCCCAGATTGGAAAGGAACTGTCATTAAAAACATTATTAAAGATCTGTCTCCCAGCGGGGTCCAATGGCCCCTCAGTCAGAAACCAGTGCTTTTCTGCTGCCCACTGGCCCTTTCTTTGGAATCCAGACACCATCCCAAGTTGGAGGAGACTGGTCACAGGCTCACTGGGTCCTTCCCCAGAATTCCCACCAAGATACTGCCTAGTAAAGGGGTGACAAACACCAGTCTTTTCCTCTATGCCAACAACTTAATCATAAGGAGCAGTCTCAAACCTTGCCTGCCTAGTATCTCACAATCATCTGTGAGAACCACATCATTGCCTCTGTTTTGCAGATGAGAAAACTGTGGTCCAGCTTCCATAAGTGACCAAGGGTCAAAGGAAGAGAAGTAGCCAAAGAGTGCAACCCAAATAATCTGGCTCCAAGACCAATGCTCCTGCCATGCCCCTGCCCTGCAGCTGGCTTCTCAAAGCCTCCCTTCCTGGCAGCAGCAGACAGCGCCCAGCCATGCCTTCGTTCTTGTTTACTGAGCAGTGCTGGAGAGTTGATGGCAAGAAATCAGCAAGCATTAACTTGTAACTAACATGGGTCTCATCAGATTTGTACATGAGTTTTTTTAATCGAACAAATCTAAGTAAGACACACTCGTGTGGGTATTTATTGTAATTCAGCCTCCAGACCACAACTGGAGAGCATGTTGCTGCTGGTTCTTAGCAGGTCAATTAGTGGGTGGATGCTGGCATCCTCCAAGAACCATATCCTGCTTTACAATATTTAGCCTACTCATATGCCTGTAAATTATAGGAATTGAAATACAACATATCATATACCCAGGTCCACACAACCAAAGGGAACCACCCTAATTATATTCAGTTAAAAATGGCCCAGTTCAGTCCTGAATCGTTTAGGTAATTAAGGGCAAGCCAAAGCTATTTGTCCGAATTACCCAGGGGCACGTGATTTTCTGTGCTCTCTGGACAAGTCTTGTAAACTCAAGTCATGCTTTTGTGTTCTTCATATATTGTCATATATGTTTATTATTACAGGTTGATGTGAATTTTCATATTTGATAGGCTCAGTTATTCCTGTGGATATTTCCAGCCTTAAATGAAGTGCTTATTTCACAAACCACAATTTCAACCATTCCAAGATCCATCGCTAAAGTGTTTTATACTTTAAACAACTTGAAAACATATCAAGTTGTCAATTCATTCTTCTGCCTAGGATATTAGCTTCACACCCAACCAGCAGCATGTGCAGACCATGTCAGACAAGTGTGAGACAGAGAGGGGCTCCTCCACTGTGGAGGGAGGAGACCCTGATGGTTATTTTTGGGGACTTTGTCATTCATTTCATTTCGTTACTCTTGCCATCAAGTTGCAATTTCCTCTTTTTCGGCGACTAAATCATTCTGAATATGTTAACCCTAGGACACTAATACCTTTTACATCCAACAGAGGGGAGAAATATAATAAAGTAAAAGTGAGTAGACCTGCCCTTCCCTTCTATATGCAGGCAACAATGGATGTATTGGATATTACTCTCTGATTCTTTTTAGTGTAATGTTTTCCTGAATCAGATCACTTTTCCTCCTGCTGCCTGCAGCTGAACAGACAGCTGGAAGTCAGCTGTGTAGCGTCTAGCGTAATAGATTTTTAAATGTGTCACTGTCTGTTAATTGTGTGACATTGTCTCTCATTCTGTTTTGTGAATGGACTGTGCTGGATGCTAGAGCTAGGCAGACAGCTCAGCAATTTGCCACCATGGCTTTTCTAGACAAGCAAACTTTTCCTCTCCTATCCCTGCAATCAAAGGTAGAAAACCAGTGGAGGAGCTGGGAAAAATCCTAACTCTTGAGGATGTCCCAGAGCTGAGGTTCTGACGCAGGTGCCGTTGTCCCAAACCATCAGAGCTCTCTCCAAAACTGATGTGCAGTGCCATCCTCATTCACGGTTGTGGTCACCCACATGGATTCTTTTTATTGCCCCTCCCAGAAAAGGTCTTCATGTTTATGATTGTATAACCCAGTCATCAGAAATGTCTGAGAGAGCATTCCATTCTCAGGTTGCATCGTGTGGTTATGAACTTCGTTTGATCACTGCTCCATCAATTTGACATTAACTGCTGCAATTTACAACTGCTCCAGCTTTCTACCTATTATTGTACCTTCTGCAAGTGGAAAAAGAAAAAAGGGGGTAGGGGAGACCTCTGCTGCCCAGGGGAAGTTTAAAAGAATGTGATGGCTTGTTAAAACCTGACAGGACAATGGGGGAAGGGGATCTCTGAAGACAGCAAACTAAGCCTGGTAATGAATAATGTCTCGCTCCCTGCTGTGAACACCAGTGACCTGACATGTCCAGCAAGGCAGAGGAGTGAATAATTCACCATGCGAGTCATAGGCCTCCTGGTAGGCCACAGCATTGCTTTGTCTTACAAATATGTTCTCCCACAGAATCAGACCTGACAGGCTGGTTCGTTCAAGAAATGTTTAAACAAAAGCCTTGTGTGAGGGAAAGAGCACCTTGTGATTTTGGCCCAGGGCTCCCAGCACTGAAGTTCCTGGTGAGCACTTGGCTGGTTAATAAATCCGCAAGCATCAAAGCAAAGGTAATCAAAAATGGAACAGGTCAGAAGATGCGGAGGCCGTGCTCCTGTCTGATGAAAGTGTGATGAAGTCAGACAAAAATCCATTTTCACCACATACGCAAATTGAAGTCACATTCATTGTCTGACTTGAACCCACAAAGTGAAGAAAGTATAATGCAGCTGGGAATTCCAGGTGATCTCTTGACCTTGACTCTTGCAATTTAATTTAAAAGAGGAAAAATAAGTATATTTCTCTTTGAATGAAGAACCAGAAAGATGTCAAGACTTTTTGGTTGAATTTACTCTTTACGGTGGATTCAAAGTAGACTGCAGAGGTTTTTGCAAGTTTTTGGAGGCCAGAGCAATTGGTTGGGTCTCTTGGTTTGTGGAAGAAGGGGTCTTAGTATTACACCAAAGAATAAGATATTCTGAGTCCTTGGCCCCTCTTCTTCCTGGATGGGGATCAGGCAGACATGATGAGACAAATGAAATGGGAAGAGGTGGGAGCCAGCCTCCGGGAAGAACACTTGACTTCCTCATGATGCTTCCCTTTCTGCTGATCTGAGAAAGTGAGGTTCACAGAGAACTGGTAGAATACAGAGACATTGCCCCCAGAAGGCTTCTGATACCCCCCTCCTAGACATCAATGTGTACATAACTCAGCTGACTATTAAGAACAGGACTAGAGTACATTATGTTTGAACAAAGTTTTACTCTGAATTAATGCTTGACCTAAATTGCTAATGAAATTGCTCACTGGTACGTATTGTAAACTCCAAACTGAGCTAAACCAGCCTTGAAACACACTCCACAGGCAAGGCTCCATTACTTAGAGCGGAGACTTAGACTGACCTCATGGTAAAGGGTTCTAAAAGTCCCAAGACAAGGATGGAGTGTGCTTGGCACGAACAGTCACCTCTCCTGACATCCCTAAATAAGCTCCATTATGGAAGTGTCGTGAATTAGCCATGGGGCACCTTCCTGCTGTTGGGAGTATAAGAGTTAGTCTTTGCCACACCATTGCCAACCTTTGGCACTGCTAGTCTTTTTAGTTCTGATGGGTAGTGGTTTGTCACTGTGATTTTCATTCATATTTCCCCGGTGAGTTAGGGCAACCATAAAATGTATCCTTTAAACAGAAAACGAAAGGTGTGCTTTTAATAACTGAGCAACTAATGCAATCTGGGGCTATTACAGGCAAATGGGGATATATGGTCTCCCTACTGTTAAGCACTTTTTTATATGTTTGTTGGCTATTTGGGTATCCTCTTTGAGAATTTAGTTGTCTTTTTATTATTTTATTTTTCCATAAGTTATTGGGGTACAGGCGGTTTTTGGTTACATGAGTGACTTCTTTAGTGGTGATTTGTGAGATCCCGGTGCATCCATCACCCAAGCAGTATACACTGCACCATATTTGTAGTCTTTTATCCCTCTCTCCTTTTCCACTCTTCCCCTCAAGTCCCCAAAGTCCATTGTATCACTCTTACACCTTTGCATCCTCATAGCTTAGCTCCCACATGTTGGTGAGAGTATACTATGTTTGGTTTTTAAGTTGTCTTTTTCTTACTGATAATACCGATAATAGGAGTTCTTTACATCTTCCTATTATATATATATTTCCCATAAACTCATATATGTCTCATAAAGATATTTAGTCATAAAATACCACTCATCTGTTTTATATATTGGGGTTTAGCATACTATATTGCTAAAATACTTGAAAATCAGTGCTCTAGAATGCTACAGTTAAAATGTGCTCTACTTTGCATCTAGAACACATGGTGAACCTATCAGGCCATGGTGTGACATATTAAGACTTTTACTCAGAGTCTATTTTTCTCATTGAAAGACTTTCTAATAATATTTGATTGCCTATTATTGTTACACTTTGCTTTGTTTGGAATTAAAACATTACAGATAGAATTGAAAATCCCAGCATATCATTTCCCAATCCTATTCTATTCCTTTCCCACCAGAGAAAACCTCTTTAAAGAATTCTATGTTTACCACTTTCATACAGCTTTTATAATAATACAATTTATATATGTATCTATAGTTACATATAGTAATGTTTAACCATATATAAATAACATACATATCATATGCTGTATATACAATAACTATTCTGTACATTTTTGCTAAAGTCTGTTTTTTGAAATTTATCCATATTGATACATGTGGCTCTAATTATTTTTAAACTGGTGGGTTAGTAATCACCACTGCATGAATATATCACAATCCATTTGTTCTCCTGTTGATAGATATTGAGGTCATTAACCTCCTCTGTTTAAAAAATGCAGACTTTAATGAGACTTCTTTAAATGAAACTACTTATTAACAAGTATAAGCCTTTTCCAAGGGATATATCTAGAAGTGAAATAGCTGCTTCATAGAAAATAAGTACTCCAATAGAAAATTACAAGATGTTGCAGAAAGTACTCTTCAAAACGTTCTCCCTAATGTTGTATGTTCTTCTCAACATTGCATGAGAGTTCCAACTGCTCTACAGCCTCAGTAGTACTTGGTATTGTTTAGTTTTGCCAATTTGATGGATGTGAAATTTTATTCCATTTTCATTTGTGTTTCCCTAATTACTAGTTTGAACATCTTTTCATTTGCCTATGGGTCCATTTTAACTCCTTCTTCTTATAATTAACTTTTACTTTCTTTTGCCCATTTTCTTTTGGGTTGTTTATTTCTCATTAATTTGCAAGAGATCTTATATGCATACTATCTTTCATAGTTTTTTGTTAGTTATATGCATAACAAGTATCTCCTTCCATTCTGTGGCTTGTATTTTAACCTTCTTGTACTACCTTCTGTTGAACATTTACTTTAAATTTTAATGTAGTCAAATATACCAATTTATTCTCTTTTTTGACTTTTTTATTGATATATAATAGTTGTACATATTTGGGAGATACATGTGATATTTTAATACCTGTATACAACGTGTAATAATGAAATCAGTGTAATTACGATATTTACCACCTCAAACATTTATCTTGTCTTTGTTTTGGGAATGATTCTTATCTTTTAGCTATTTTGAAATATACAATAAATTATTAACTATAATTTCCCTATTGTACTGTCAAATACTAAATTTATTCCTTCTACCTAAACGTATTTTTGTGCTCCTTAATCAACTTCTCATCATCCCTTTCTATCCCCTAAAAATATCAATCTGTTCTTCCATGCTTCATTCCTTTTGTGGCATTTCTAGAAAATTTCTTACCTACTTTAAGGTTATACAAGTATTTTCCTACATTTTCATCTAAAACTTTATATTTTCATGTCATAGTTAGGACTTAAGTGTGCCTGAAATTATTTCTGCACAGTTTGAGGTAAGAAAGTACTTTTTTCACATGAGGTTAACCAATTGTCCCATCACAATTTTTAATAGTTTTTATCTCAGCATAATTTATCAAATACTCTCCCCTTCCTTCTACCGATGTGAGAGATAACCTCTGTCATATACACCCATGAATCTGCTTCTGGGCTACTTTTTTTTGATTGGTCAAACTGGTCATTGTTAAAGTGTAACAGACTTTGAGATCTGCTAGGACAAGTCTCCTACATTGCTATTCTTTGCAATTTGCTATTTAGTATTAATTTTAGAATCAAGTACCACAAAATATTCTTACAAAATTTGATTAGAATTACACTGAATATATGGGTTAATTTGGGAAGAAATGACATCTTTACAATATTGAATTATCTTAGTCATTGTATTAGTTCGTTCTCACACTGCTATGAACTGCTATGAACACCCACCTGAGACTGGGTAATTTATAAAGAAAAGAGGTTTAATGGACTCACAGTTTCAATGGTTAGGGAGGCCTCAGGAAACTTACAATCATGGTAGAAGGTTCATCTTTACAGGGCAGCAGGAGAGAGAATGAGTGCAAGTAGGGGAAATGCCAGATGCTTATAAAAACCATCAGATCTCGTGAGACTCACTCATTATCACGAGAACAGTATAGGGGAAACCGCCCCATGATTCAATTACCTCCACCTGGTCCTGCCCTTGACACGTGGTGATTTTGGGGATTGCAATTCAAGGTGAAATTTAAGTGGGGACACAGAGCCAAATCATATCAGTCATGAGCATTATCTATCTCTCCATTTATTCAGCTTTCTTTTGTGTCTTTCAGTATTTTGTACTTTTCTCCCTGAAAATTTTGCACATACTTTATTTTTAACTATGTTCTATTTTTAGTTCTTATTGTAGAAAGAAGCTTTCAATTTACTGCATTTTCTATTTGCTAATACAAATGCTATTGATATTTTTATGTTGACCTTTCAGTCAACAACCTTGCAAAAACTCATTTATTATTTCTATGAATTTACTTACAGATTTCTCTTTGCTCTTCTAGGTAGTCAATTCTATCATTCACAAATAAAAATAGTTTTAATCTCTTCCCTTTTCATTCATTTTTCTTTTTCTTGTTTCATTTCATTGACAAGAAATACTAATACAAAGTTGAAAAGAAATGTTGACTAGGCACCCTTGAGTTCTTCCTGACTTTGATGGACATGTTTCTAAAGTCTCACTGTTAAGTATGGTAATTACTGAAGATATATGAGAGATACATTTGGAAAATATTCTCCATCCCTATTTTATTATATTTGTAATCAAGAATTGTTATTGGATTTCATCAAATGCTTTGTCTGCATCTTTTGAAGATCGATCTGATTTTGTTAATCTATTAGCTTATGTATAATAGATTTCTAGATAATAAATGATCTTCATATTCCTGACCATGGCCTTGGTTTAATTTTTATTGCTGGAATCAGCTTATTTGGGGTGTTAACTTTTTAAATGTGAACATTTGTGCATAAATAAATGATCTAAAATGTTAGTTTCTATGCTGTTCTTGTTCTGGCAAAATTCTACTATGCCAAAACATGAGCAAAGTAAGTTTTCTCTTTTGTACTCCCTGAAACTATTTGTATAACATAAAATTATCTGTTCTTGAAAATTTTTTGAAAAATTATCATCAAAATCAACTGGGCCTGTTAATATTTTTTTGAGATGGAGTGTCACTCTGTCACCCAGGCTGAAGTGCAGTGGCATGATCTCAGTTCACTGCAACCTCTGCCTCCTGGGTTCAAGCGATTCTCCTGCCTCAGCCTCTTGAGTAACTGGGATTACAAGTATGCACCACCACGCCTGGCTAATTGTGTGTATTTTTAGTAGAGATGGGGTTTCACCATGTTGGTCAGGCCGGTCTCAAACTCCTGACCTCATGATCCACCTGCTTCGGCCTCCCAGAGTGCTGGGATTACAGGCGTGAGCCACTGTGCCTGGACCTGTTTACTGTTTAAAAGAGAAAACTTTGACTTTTCATTAAACATCTATATTAATTAAAATTTAATCAGGTTTTCTACTTCCTTTTGCATCCTTAATAGTTAATATTTTTCTTTAAAAAAATAGTAATTTCCCCTAAATTTTCAAACTTACTGACACAAACTTGTTCATATTTTCTTGTTTGTAAGATAATATTATAACTATGGATATGTCCTTTTTTGTTCCTAATAGCATAATGGTTAAGAGCACAGGTTCTGGAGTCAGACTGTCTGAAGTCAAAGCCTGGCCCTACTATTTACCAATGTTGTGGCCTTGACAAAATTACCTAACTATGCTTCATTTTATAATAATAGTTTAGCTTAATTTTAAACACAAATCAGTAGTTACTGTTCCTCCTCAGTAAATGGAAGCTCTTGCTCCTTCGCCTTCTGGCATATGTCGTTGCTGAGGTAAAGTCTGCTACTAGTCTGATGTCTACTCATTTGTGAGAATCTTCTCTCATTGATAGCTGTTAAGATTCATTCCTTATCCTTGATACTCTGCAGTTTCACCATCATGTATCTACCTATGAATTTATTTTCATTCATTCTTATTGGTACTGAGAGCACAATTTCAGTCCAAAGACTCACGTCCTTCCTCAATTTCAGTACATTTCTCAATGATCATCTTTTAGAATACTGATTCTTGGCCAGGCACGGTAGCTCACACCGGTAATCCCAGCACTTTGGGAGGCTGAGGCAGGTGCATCACTTGAGCCCAGGAGTTCAAGATCAGCCTAGCCAACATGGTGAAATTTGTCTCTACTAAAAATACAAAAATTAGCTGGGCATAGTGGCAGGAACCTGTAATTTCAGCTACTCAGGAGGCTGAGGCAGGAGAATCACCTGAACCTGGGAGATGGAGGTTGTAGTGAGCCAAGATCATGCCACTGCACTCCAGCCTGAGCAACAGAGTAAAACTCTGTCGAAAGAGAGAGAGAGAGAGAGAGAGAGAGAGAGAGAGAGAGAAGGAAGGAAGGAAGGAGGGAAGGGAAGGGAAGGGAAGGGAAGGGAAGGGAAGGGAAGGGAAGGGATGNAGGGAAGGGAAGGGAAGGGAAGGGAAGGGAAGGGAAGGGAAGGGAAGGGAAGGGAAGGGAAGGGAGAAAGAAAGATTGATTCTTCATCATTCCATTCCCTCCATTTTATTCTTCTGGAATTCCTATTAAAGAATATTCTGGAGTCTTTTAATCTATTCTCCATTTTTCTTAGCTTTTCTTCACCAACCCCCCAATGTTTTTCATTTTTACCAGAATTGTTTCATAATTTCTTGCCCTTTTAAACAAAATCATTCTTTAATCTATCTCATTGAGCATCCTAAAGATATTTATGTTAATGTCTTCTTCAGACTACTCGATGGGACAGACTCATGTTTGGAGTGTTGCTTTTTTAACTGTGTTACTGAACTTTTTACTTCTTTTGGAAATCTGGTTTGCAGATTCCCTTTAAATGAGTGGATATCTGCTCCCCTCCCCTGTCTCTCTCCCTCTGTCTTATTATTATGTATCTTGTAAAGAGGGTGTGCATCCAAGTGTTACACATTAGAATTTATAAAATAAATTCATGGCGGGGTGCAGTGGCTCATGCCTGTAATCCCAGCACTTTGGGAGGCCAAGACAGGAGGATCACTTGAGGTCAGGAATTCAACACCAGCCTGATCAATATGGTGAAACCCCATCTCTACTAAAAATACAAAAATTAGCTGGGCCTGGTGGTGTGCACCTGTAATTTCAGCTACTCAGGAGGGCGAGATGGAAGAATTGCCCAAAATGGGAGGCAGAGGTTGCAGTGAGCCGAAACCACGCCACTGCACTCCAGCCCAGGTGACAGAGCAAGACTCCATCTCAAAAAATAAAATACAAAATAAAATAAATTTATACCAACAGAAATACTTTTTAACAGGTTATATATTAGATCTCTACAAATTTTTATGCCAAAAAGAAGTATTTTATTACAAAAGAAAAAGTGTGAAAACCACTGTAGTCGACTCAAATCTAGAGCCCCAGAGAACACAAACTTTCCTGCAAGAACTCTAAGAATGCTCTAGTTAGGGCTTTAGGCACATTCCAGCTACTGGGACAAGTGGAAGGTTTCTCCCACCTGGTCTCACTACCTCACGAGTAGAGAGCATGCCAACATTGAGCTGTTGTAGGTCTGCACTAAACAAGGTCCAACAGTAGAAGCCAGAGACTTCAATGAGGCCAATCTCATGCTTGTCTCATTCATGAGCATAGCATTCCCTCCCTTTCAAGTTTGTCTTTAGGACTATGCTTTCTTGGCTCTGACTCCAATTAGACTTATTCTCATTCTATCTTGACTCTATCTTTAAGCTATCAGTCTTCCACCTTAACCTAGACAGGCAAAGGGCATACTCACAGCTAACACATGCTCCAATCCAGCTCACTCCACACACCAGGATTTGAGACCAAAGCCCAACAGCAACAAACTGGGTACTTTTGCCCAAACTGTTTCCTCTGCTCTTCTCTCTTTAGAACCTATAGTAGCAATTGTGAAATAATAATAGTTGGATATTAGGGATTTAGGGTCAAATGTTCTGGTTTTCTTTCCATCTATCCAACAGAAATCTTAATACTAATCATATATATTTACCTTGGAAATAGTGCCAAAATTAACCCACAATTCCCTGCCTTGTCACTTTCTCCATCAGACACACAGCAGAGTCCCTGAGGACCACTTCACCCAGACCCTTTCCAAATCTTAAAGATTTGGAGTCCCCCTACTCCATGCTGCAGAGTCTTGGCAAGGCCACCACAGTGAAGGGATCACAGACAGTTTCCAGGGCACCCTGCCATTCAGTTTCTCATTCTCAGATCACGGGGTTGCAAGACATCTCCAGCCCTTTTCCAATGTCCTCAATTATTTATCAAATGAACATAACTAAATAAGTTACTTTTGCAAAATTATCTGGGATTTTGTTAATATTATCCTATGATGGTCGCCATTCCCCGGTCTTCTCTGGACTCCAACAATCCTCTTTTTCCTGGAGTACCCACAAGGAATACATACCTCTGTAACCACATTACCAAAAACTTCCTACATTCTCCAAAATGTTAAAAGTTTGGGGGAGACTACAGTGTCCCCAAAGACTGCTCCTGCTTCACCAACTTTATCTTACATGGAAACCAAAAACACACTGCAGAACCACACCAACCACATCAAGCAAGCCCAAGGTGTAGAAAGTGGTCCAAGACATGGTCTCTGAGAAGCAAGTTATTTATCCTCTCTGAACCCCAAACTCATTGTCCATAAACAGGGGTGATGACATCTGCCTCTTTGTGGTCATTGTGAGGATTAAGTGAAATGATTAATAGAAGGTGCTTAGTAGTGAGGCTAAAGCTGAGAAGGTGCTCAGAAAATGGTATTAGTCTCATTCTACCCACAATTTGAGGTCCTTTGCCCATATAGTAGAATAGGAGACAGAACAGTTCTTAAAGTAGAGTTACCTGTTTGTGGTGGAGAGAACATTTAGCCAGCCAGTATTGAGCACTTCTATTCCAATGTGAGTGGGGCTATGCAAACCTACCCACAAAGTCCAAGGAAACTGAGAGGCCAAAGAAAGAGACTCACATATCCAGTTTCTCAGGAAAAAAAAAAATACACACATACACATTTAATGGGGACTTATAAACAGAAGCTGTATCTGTGTCTTAGGGGGTGGTGAGACAAAATGGTGCATCCCGGGTCATTACCCATCAGACCCAGAGCTCTTATAGGATAGGGGAGGAATGTGTAGGACAGTTGCTCAAAGGCAGGATTTATATTAAGTACAATAACATCAAGGTCGTTTTGACCTAAGGGCAGGATTTACAGTAAGAACATGAACAACAGATAAAATCTTAGAGGCCTTTCCAGATCTGGGGTCAATCAGAGGTCAACATGGTAGATTAGCATCCAAGGTGGAGTTCCTTTATCCTTCACAACTTCCTATAGGCCAATCACTCCTGTAAGCACTCTGTGTAAGGTTATTATTCCCCACCTTATTGATGATGTCACGGAGGCATAGATTGACTAATAGAAAGCCACCCACCTAGAAACTGCAGAGACAAGTCAAGGTGAAGAGGATGGGATGCAGATGTCAGAGTAAATAGAACTATGTGCAAAACATTTAAAAAGTGCAGATATACTAGGCACTGAGGTTCTTTGTGGGGAAGAGAGGGATCAGGTGTGGGAAGTGGCCCAAATTATATGGGACTGGTAGAGGAGATTTAGATATTTGGGTTAAAACTTAAGCATTGTGAGAACATATGTAGACATGAACAGGCAGCTGGGAACATGTACACAGGCATTCATATAGGTACAATCTGATCGGAGCTTAAATGATGGACCAAGAGTTTAGTTTTGAGTAATTCTGGACTAAATTTATTATAACTGTAAGAGATAAGGGATAATCTTTACCATATTTAGATTGAAAAAAAAAAAGCAAGTTTTTCAGACCATCTAAAATGTTTACAATATAATAAGTTATGGAAAACTCATGAAGTTATCTATGAGTATTCTAGAAAGATATCTAGAAGTTGTGTTCCTGAACTTTAAGAGTTACTTTCTAAATTTTCTTTCCTTCCTATAATGCAAAGGAACCATTGATATCATTTAAAATTGTGGGGTTTTTTTCTTTGTATGATTTGAATGCTGCCTTCAAGCTAAATGTCCATCTCTTTTCCCACTACCCAATTCAGTCCCTTGCAAGCTAAATACCATCAGACCAAGGGCAAAGCCAAATCAGCAATAGAACAGGGCAGACTCAGGGGCTGAGTTGAAACTGGCCCTGACAGGTGATTGTGATGGGAAGAAGTGCATTCAAGGAAGCAGAGCAGTATCCAAAGTGCCAGGCAATAGACAACAGTTGTGGTCCAGTAGGGCTGTCAGTGTAATCACCATTCGGGTTCTTCGTGACTGCTGCACAGACAAAACCAATTCACTGAGAAAGAGGCATTGCAGCAGAGAAAGAGTTTAATTGATGTGAGGCTGGCCACAC
The DNA here is from genome assembly GCF_003255815.1 of Theropithecus gelada. Taxonomy (NCBI): domain Eukaryota; kingdom Metazoa; phylum Chordata; class Mammalia; order Primates; family Cercopithecidae; genus Theropithecus; species Theropithecus gelada. The sequence continues at coordinate 1,654,569 of NW_020257756.1, forward strand.
ACAAGACAGAGTTATCACTCAAATGGCAAATCAGTCTCCCTGAAGGCTTGGAGGTTAGAGTTTTTATGGACAATGTGGTGGGCTAGGGAATGTGTGCTGCTGATTGGCTGGGGAATGAAGTCACGGGAGTGTGGAAAAAGTCCTTGTCAACTGAGTCCTCACCATTAGGTGAGGCTACAGGACTGGTTGAGTCATGAGTTACACATCCAGGCAGGGTCAGTCAGTTGCCAAAAAGTCTAAAAAAGTCTCAAAAGACCAATCTTAGATTCTACAATGATGTTAACCATAGGAGCAATTGGGGAAGTCACAAATCTTGCAACCTCTGGCCTCATGACTCCTGAGCAGTAAAGGATTATAGATACTACATCTATATCTCAGCAGAATTCAGACACCTCTCATAATCCTAACCTTGTGGACTCTCAGTTTTCCAAAGACATTTTAGTTTGGGGAGGGGCTATTATCATCCTTGCTTTAAGGACAAACTATAAACTAAATTCCTCCCAAAGTTAGTTTGGCATATGCTCAGGAATGACCAAGGACAGCCTAGCAGTCAGAAGCAAGATGGGGTCAACCATGTCAGATTTCTCTGATATAATTTTGCAAAGGTGGTTTCATCAGCATCAGGATGCCTCACCAGACAGACCTGACATGGAGTCTAGGTGCCCCAACAGGAGATAGAGCAGAGCTACAAGGGCCTCAGGAGGGGGTGGCACTTGGCAATCTGGACAGGCATTGAGCGTAAGTCTGTCCTCACACAGCACAGAGTGCAATGTCTTAGAGTAAAGGCTGCATTCTCATCTCAGCAAGGGGCTCCATACTGAAAAGCACAGTCATGATTAGAAAAGTATTCAACCTTTTTGAACCTCAGTTTATACAATGAAAAGTGGAGATGTCAGTAATATATACTTTACAGCATATCTGTGAAGATTAAATAGGATGACATATGCAAAGTGTAGTGCCCAGCACATAGTAAGTACCTCATAAATGTTAACTACTGTCTTTTTCATTGTTATTTTAAATCAGAGCTTCTGTCACCTGCCTGTGCTCAGTAAAAGGCTCCAGGCACTAGAAAGGAAACTGGCAGGATCAGGAAAGGACCCGTTGTGGAAAAAGTAGGGCCCTGGGTGACCTTGGTGAGGAGTTAGGCACATGGGAACAAGACGGAACACAAATACAGGGACTGGATGAGAAACAATCGCAGAGTCTCAGAAGGTCAGTTTTCATAGCTGGAGTGCAAAGTCTAAGTCAGACTCAAAGCCAATCCAGCAGAAACAGTGACTTGACTCTGAGCCTCAGGGTCTGGGGTGGAGCTCCTTAATGTATCTAAGGTGGGGTTTAGTCCTAGAGACTAAGACAGGGCTGGGCTTGCAGGGGGTGGGGAACAGCTAGAGAAGACAATAGAGGGGAGAGATCAAAGCTCTGGGGGATCCTGAGCAAGACACGTACACTGTCTAGGCTGCTGCTTCCTCTCCTGCACAATGCACTCATTGTGCAACTGGACTCGATTATCCATGATTGATGGAACAATGGGTGTTCATTGTTTTTTTCCCCCTGGGGACACGTGTCATAGGATTGCAGATTGAGTTTTACAATAATGAAGCAACCTCGAAAATGTGGTTACACCAGACCTCTGCTCTCCAAAAAAATGTTATGTCTTGCAGACATGAAACATTCATGAGTGGACATCAGAAATTCATTTTAAAGTGTGTATTTACTTGACTCCATGCCCATAAGAAAGCCTGCAACTTGCTTACAGTGAAAAGGTTTGAGGAGTTCCAAGGACACACTGACAATTTCTCCTAGAAGGGCCTGTGTCTTTAAAAGAAGGCTGTGTAAACAGCCCTAGGCAAAGGCTCCAGAACCACAAGGCTTTCCTCACGAAGTGTCAGCCTGGTTGTGTCAAGTCCCCAAGAAAGACTTCAGCACAATTTTCTCTGGCATGATGCTTTTCCATTCCAGTGCCAAAGATAGCCTTGGGTTTAGGCTTAGGAGAGAGCATGCAACTGGTTTAGGGCCCAAGAAGAACATATGATTATAAAAACCACTCCCTTACACCTTTTAATTTTTTACAATTCCCCAGAACAAATATATAGTGGTTTTCTGGCTTTTTAGCAAGAAACCTGGTGCCCCCTAAGCTATCCTGGCACAGCCTTTGAAAATTTTTAAGATGAGTTGAAGTCAAGGAAAAACTGATCTGGGTAATTACAAGGCACATAAACAAAAGATCACTTACCAAAATGACTTGAAACCCTTTAACAAAACTATTGTAAATTGTTCTTTGGGGAGAACAAAACAATAAAATATTATAGCAAGTGAATGCTTTATTGCATTAAAAGCAGTCTCAGAGTCGTGGACTTTCCCAATTCTACTTCAATAATTTCTTATAATCTTTATTATTTTTAGCTTAACAAAGGCCCTTAGAAGCCAGTCTTCAAAACAATGATCCTTATTACAGTGTAGGGGCAGTGACATAATGCAGCAAAATGGGACCCAATACAAAATCCAATGACAGCCCCCTCTTTGATGTATACTATGTACACACACACACACACACACACACACACACACACACGACACAGCCTCCCCTACTTTCTCCACTGAGCTGAGTACATTGCTTTGGCTAACAGGGGCAAGTTTTTGAGTAGGAAGGGGGTGTGTGGTCTTTGTGGAGCCCAGGAAGAGGCTATCACGTGGCAAGAGAGACAAGCAAGTGGGCATTGCCAGGAGCCAGAGAACACATTCCCATACCCTATCAGAAAGGGAGACACCTACAAAAGGCTGTCAGCCCCACCCACTGTGAGGACCCCATCCAGGGAACTTACAAAAATCAACCTTCAGATCCAGCATTGCCCTGAGTCACCACTGGTTTTCAATCCACCATTGGGTGGACTAAAGCCAACACAAAATTTAGAAGGGTGAGGCCAAGGTGAATCTCCTTTATGACTACTATAGAGAGAAGCCTGCTCAAGTCATAAATATCTTCATCTAAGTCAGATAGGAAAATCATCAGTAGCAGAAATACTAAACTGGGTTTGGAAGGTTTGCAAGGGGGGCAGTAAAACCAGCATTCATGAAACTCACTATGAGCCATAGATTGTGCCGGTCCTTCCCATGGCTATATTATTTAATGTTTATTCTATAGGTTTGTTATTTAACCCTGCGTGAGAGACTGGATCAGTGTATGCCATAAGAAAAGTACAAAAAAGAACAGATTTCATCAACGGTAGGCTAACCCCAAGGCCTGCTCAGAAAATGCCAACCCAATAAACATTCTGGCACAGTGAAATCATGTGCCAAAATCCCCTCTCTCTGGGTTGTAAGGATTCTCCTTTAGCCTTTTTGGGGGTGAGCAAACTAAATACAGGAAGTCAGAGCATGCCCAGAGTCAAGGAAGTACTAACACCATCAAATTGAGGAACCAGACTTCCTAGATGAAATTACAACAATTGCTTACATTCGCATTGCAAAATTTTATTCATTCAATAAATATTTACTGAGCTGGACAGAAAAGAGAGCAAGACATTCTCCCACTCCTCCCAGAGCTAACAGCTTGATGTGAAATGTCACACACAAACAAGGGACAACTGCAATGTTGTGCATAGAGGAAGGAGAGGCTGATGGGAAGGAACCCTGGAGAGTGCCCAACCCAGACTTCCCAGGGGGCTCCTGTGAACTTCCAAGAACTTTTCTAGCAGCAGGCATCATTGTCAATTTTACCGATGAGGAAACCAATAAGTAGAGAGGCTACGTGCCTTGCCCAAGTCAAATACATACATTTAGAAGGGGAATCCTGATCATATTACACCATACAGCATCTAGGCATGAAATTTTTTATCCCTAAAGCAATAATTTATTGAACAGGACACAGAAGACTGGAAAGGGCTGGAGTTTTCAAAAGTCCCTAACTTAATCTCAGGGACTAGTTTTAGAACTGAAAGAATTTGATTCAACAATTTTAAGTCTCCGTTTTAGTCTTACCTTTTAGCCCCACAAAATTATGAGTCTGGAGCAAATTCCCTTTGGAGAAACCACTGGGGACTCTACCTCCATACCCAAGGATCTTTTCTATTCATAGAAACTACAGCTGACCCTTAACATTCACGAAGACTGACATCATGAGAAATTTTGAATGCTCATATTTTCAAATGCCTCTGCAGCAAAAAACTCTTTATAAAATGCAGTCTTTCGGCCGGGCGCGGTGGCTCAAGCCTGTAATCCCAGCACTTTGGGAGGCCGAGACGGGCGGATCACGAGGTCAGGAGATCGAGACCATCCTGGCTAACACGGTGAAACCCCGTCTCTACTAAAAAATACAAAAAAACTAGCCGGGCGAGGTGGCGGGCGCCTGTAGTCCCAGCTACTCGGGAGGCTGAGGCAGGAGAATGGCGTGAACCCAGGAGGCGGAGCTTGCAGTGAGCCAAGATCAGGCCACTGCACTCCAGCCTGGGCGGCAGAGCGAGACTCTGTCTCAAAAAAAATAAAATAAAATAAAATAAAATAAAATAAAATAAAATAAAATGCAGTCTTTTATTCCCTGCTTTATTTAAGAAACATTTTATTGCAAGCCTGCTACATAAGCCAGGCAATAAAATATAATCAAACAATTTAAGTGACCTCTTTGGAGCAGAAAACAAGACAGCTGGGTTGAGATTAAATACCAAGTAGTCAGCTGGGTTCATTCACCAGGGAAGTGACTCATCTCAGTGTATCAGCATCACTACACGTGCATTCAAATCCCTGGTTGAGCAAAATTATAAGTACTACAGTTCATGGATTTTAGGTCATTGGCATGTAATTGAGACCACAGTGTTAAATCTGTAAATGTCACACGTTTGTACACTCAGTGCTGAAGGCTTGAATTCTAGTGCTATATAGCTGTGTGGCACTGGATTGATCACTTAACCTCTCTGTGCTTTGGTTTACCCATCAGAAAGACTAGAGTTGAAGTAGATGATCTCTACGATTTCTCCTGGCTCTAAATACTGATTCGACTTTGTATAAATGCAGATTTGAAGTTGTGAATTTTAATCTTAATCACAACTTGCAATCTTTTAATCTTGTTAAAGTAATATGCACATTATCACCTCAACTCATTTTCATAAAAATATATTTCTTTATTTTCAGGAAATAGCCTGTTAAACTTTGTCGCTATTATACAATTATACAATCTAGAAAGCAAGTGCTTATGATTGTATATAATAGGGCAGCAACAGCTGCAGCAGCCATAGCCAATTGAGCAAATAAACACCACTCTTTCTATAAAACCGAGTAGCCAAAATATATATTTTTAGAATCAAACTGTACTAGGGCTTCACGGAGTGCAAGTTGCTTGATTCTTCAATCTATAGAAACTTAAAAACTAGTTTAAAATATCCTGGCCTTTTGACCATGGTATAATCATATATCTTTCTTACTACTTATAATTGCTTTTAAGTGTGTGAGTGAAATCTAATTCTAGATCATCACTTTCCAAAGTAGTCCCATGATTACTGTTGCAGGTTTGCTACTAACTGCTCTATGGTACCTTTCCCAAACTTGCATAGTGGTGGTGATAAAACTGCTGCTAATGATTAATATTCACTGGCTGCTCACAATATGTCTACAAAACCATATGTGCAGCGCAAGCCTTCCAGCATCATGGACTCAGAGACAATATGTTTTACATAGCAGGACAGTCAACTACAAATGCTGCGATCACATTCAAAGGTTACTATAAAGCATTGGTGGAAAATCGGGCTTTCTGTGAACTAGATGCAGCTCACAGATGTAGGCTTTGCAATTTTTTTTTTTTTTTTTTACTTCATTGCCAACATTTACAAAATGAGATATGAAACATTTTTTAAAATCTGGATTTGAATCATAAGATATGGCAACAATAACACCATGATTTTACATGCTAACAATTGACCAGAAATGGCTAGCCCCTTAGATGGGCTTCCTCAGCTCCTCACTTTAAAACTTTAACTATTATTAGATGCCTCCTATAAGTGGAGTCATCATGCACTATTTGTCCTTCTGTTGGCTTATGTCACTCAGCATACTGTCCTCACAGCTCATTCATGATGTCTACTATTAAAGAATTTTCTTCTTTTTTAAGGCTGAATAGTGTTCCATTGTACATGTATAGGCCACATTTTCTTTATCCCTTTATTTGTTGGTGAACACATTATCATTATTGTGAATAGTGCAGCAATGAACATAGGAGTGCTAATCTCTCTTCAAGATGCTGCTTTTGATTCTTTTGAATAGACACCCAAAACTGGGATTAGCTGAATTATATGGTAGTTTTATCTTTAATTTTATTAGGAATCTCCATACTGTTTTCCATAGAAGCTGCACCATTTTGCATTCCCACCAACAATGTAAAAACGGTTTTAAAATAATCTTTTAGGAAGAAATATGAACATCGTGGCCTATGTTAACTCAGAGGAGTGTTCTCTTCACACGTGGTTTATAGCTTATGCCTGGCACAGAGGAGGCTTGCAGAAATGTTTGCTGGACCAAACTGAACAGATTACAATACAGAAGAGGGAAATTAGATGCCCATTTCATGATCTTCAGAAACAAAGTTGGAAATCAGCAATTTCTGATCAGATTGCAACCATGGGTATGGGATCCTTGGCTGCACTGGCAGCAAAGGAGTGGCAGTGTCTCATTGCCCTTTCCCCCTATCTGACAAGCTTGCACTAAAGGGCCTGCATACCACACCCAGGACAGAATACTCTTATTAAACTAATGGCTGCCCCCAATCCATCCAGAGTTCTCCAATCAACACCAATTTCAGAACCATGTTGGTGGTGATAGGAGCCAAGGAGTTTGAGATTGTATTTATCATCTGCTTCCTACAGCAAGTAGCACCTGCCATATCATGGAAAACTCAGGGAAGTGTCACAAGCACTGTTCCCTCAGCTACTGAGGCAGTCCACTTGATCCCCAAATTCTACAGGCTTGTAGCCTTCATGGGCTCACACAGCCTCGTGCAAGCAAGCATGAGTGTAACGCACACACATGTTGACACACGCTGAGGTGGTACGCTTGCAAGAGTGAAGCAACTGCCCAGAGACAGGCCACACAGATGCTCTGCTCATGTCTTTCCAGCCAAGAAGTTTCGAGAAAAGGGTAACACATTACATACTAAGCCAGAAATTTAGGCCTCAGGAAAATCTCTGTATTTGCAAGCAACATTGAATAAAGGCACATCTCTCTGGGGTTCTATCTCCTCATCTGTAAAAAGACAGGACCAGAGGTTCTCAAATATTTTAGTGGAAAGCAATGGCAGAATGCTTTTTCCCTAAAGAAATCCTACTCAGAACCACAATATATAAAACAAATGCTGACCTGTTCTTGCTGAGAGGGGCTGAGCCTTCCTTCCTGTCCCCTTCCCTAACCCCCACACCACGGGGAAAGTCTGAAACTCACTGCACTAAATGAGGTCAAAGGCTTCTTCTGGACCCAGTTTTCTGCAAATTTGTAAGCTCAACTTGTTCGTGTATATTTGTAGCTCATGCTATATAGAATATGATATGGCTAAACAGTAACTAACGCCTTTTGGCTGCTACAGTCAGGTGTTGGCCGGAGGCTTCTTGTGGCTGTTCACAGAAAATGTTAGAGCTTTCAGTCTTTTGTTCAACAGAGGACAGGTTTCAGCTCAGTTACCCTAGGCAGGGATCATAAACCTTCCCACCAACAGAGCATGGAAAGAAAGAACTCAGAGAGCCGGATCCCCAGTTGCAGAGCACAAGGAGATGGGACTAAAGAGCAGGGCCCAGGATGGGCCACATGAGGAGACAGATGTCACCTAAAACATCAAGCCATTTCTGTCTTTATCTATGTTACTCACATTCACCTATTTTCTGTGAAAACAAAGACAATGTAAGGGGAGTTCGTAGCATAATCTTGGAATTCAATAAATGGTATTTCAATCTGAATTTCCTACCTTAAAGTCTGCAGAGAAGTGGCATGCTTTCATTTTCAGATGAAAACCTAAAAATATTACTATCTGCTTACTTGACCTTGCAGAGAATCAAAGGTCAGCTAAATATACCACATTAACATAAAAGCCCCAATAATTTTTTTCTACAAATGGAAAAAAAATTACTCTTAGACTAGCATTGAATACTCCCTTCTGACAATAGCTTCAACATGAAAACAAGGGGTAGCTGAATGAATTCTTTTTGAGAACACATTTGAGTAGAGAGTTTTCCACATAAAACCATCTTCAAGTCAAAAATGGATTCTGCATAAAATATTCATTCTGCATTCTGAAATGTATTATAAATGCAAAGTGGAATATTTTAAATAATTGTATTTCAGATATTCCCTTTTATACTCAGATACACTTTTTTTTGTTTTTTTTTTTTTTGAGAACGCATTTAATCAGTAGAAAACTAAAATGTGAATTTCTAAAGGTAAAAATGTTCAAATGTGATTTTTGCTATCATTTGAAACATGCTTTGTTTAAGTTCTCAAAATGAAGCAAAATGTAAACTCTACTGTATATTTCAGTAGACTAATAATCAAAATTTAACTGCAAATATTGTAATTAAAGTAACAAGAGATTCTCCCATCTAGAAATTGCACCGACTTCTTTACTTTACTGCTCTGCTTATCTGCTTAATAAAAATTATTATTCACTCACTTTGAAAAATGCTGTACTGTAAAAGAATAACAAATAGAGGATATCATTAATGACTAAAAGAAAATAGAGAAATTTTGAAGGTGCTCCCTGACTTTGAAGTATAATTGCAAAGGCCTAAAAAGTAATAACAATAGTTTTATGAATACTCCCAGGCAGTTATTTCTCTTTTCCTCTAATTTAATTCAATCATTCCTTTTACCTCCTCTCAAACTTATTTAACTTTCAAAAAGTTGCCCTGAGATAGGTTCCAGTGCTGAGATTTACAAGATTATGGATTTGTTGAACACCCCTAGGCACGTGGAATTTGGAGATTGTGGGCACAACCAACAGACTAGAGGCACCATGCCAGTTCTCCGCCCTGCTGCCTGCTAGATCCACCTTTCCAGCCTCAGTTGCCAATAACAGCATTAAACTTCCCTGCTAATGGCCCCTGCCATTTAAGGAAACTTTCAAACTCAAAAGAATAGTATTATGGGACATCTTATCCAGGAACAATTGTTCTGCTGTCTCCAGTTCACCTGGATGGAAAGCAGCACATGTGTCCCGCAGAAATGATGACCAGTCCAGAGCAATACCAGGAACAGGTGGGGTAATAGCACTTAGTTGAACTTAATGCTGTGAATTAATTCCTTCCAGCTGGTCATTTATCCTCAGGAAATGTCCTGATTCTCAATCACTGTTTTCTAAATCTTGGAACAGATTATCTCTCTTAGAATCTTGGAGCTGTCAATGCATAGAGGTCTTTACGCGGTTGTTTGGGAGACATTGCCCAAATTTTCCAGATCTGGGAAAACTCTGTTTTCTCCTCCAGTCTTGCTGGCACCAATGGAGATTCACAGCAAATCTCATCAGTTACATTTGATAACTCCAAAAGAATACATGCCCCGTCTAATAGTTGTTTCTGGGTTTTTTGCCAATGTGATTGCTCACATAGATATTATTCTCAACAATTTGTATAGCTTTTCTTATTCAGGACACATAATGTAAGGAGATTTTCCTTCTCGCAGGATAATGTTAAAGAAATGTATGAATCCTTACCCCTTCTAATGACTGACTTACAAAAATCCATTAGAGGGGACGCGTAAGCCTAAGAAAAAAATTAAGGAAAATGTAATAAAGAACAAGTTAAGACTTTCCCAAGATGTCCGAAAACAAATAAAACTATGTTTCATGCCAGAAAACTTGACAGCTGCTACTCTGTAATTTGTTAAATATTTACTATAAACAGCATTAAGAATAGACTTCTTTTTCCTCTAAAAGCACTTTGTGCTTTTGGCAAATGTCATTAGCACCAATCAGCAGGTTCACTTGACAGTGTGGTTTACGTGCTATGAGGTTAGGGTTTGAGAATATGGAGAAGACGGATTTCTAGCAAACCAAAAATTGTTCAGAAAATATGACCATCACATCATTCCTGAAGCCCACTCCATTAAGAAGCGTCATTGAAGTACCTCCTCACTACTACTTCCTAGTGAAACTTCACTCATGTATTCTCATTGGGTTAGATTTGTCTTTTTTGATATAACTTATCTTGCCCAGATCTAGAAAATAAACTATGACCATGTTTCATATAAATCCCTTAATTTTTATTTCTATGCACATTTATTTGCATGTCAGAGAGGCATTCGTTATTTGCCTTATTTGCTAAATGCTTCATCATCATGATTTCTACTTTTGCCCCAAAAGGAAGCAGCAGATAGTCTCCCCAACTCTCTCCTAAACTCATGCAGAGAAAGAACAGCTTTCCCTGAAAAGCCAGTCAGTTTACAGGATTGCCAGGAAAAACTAGAGAGTAGTCAGAAGAGTCCAAACTTGAAGCCCCACAACACGATCATCCTTATCCAATGACACCTTGATTAGAATTCCCAAGCATAGCTGTGTAGCCCTTTCACAGAATAAGAATGCCTGTGAGGAGAGAAAGCCCAGGGAAAAGCTGTCAGTGAATGGCAGGGCATCTTCCTTGAGCCCTAGAACAGACCCAATGCTGATGAGCTGCTTTGGTCTTGGGCCAGCTGACTCTGCCACAGAACATGCTGGGGCTGACTGTCGCCTGCACGCCTGCAAGGAGAGAGAATGTTCTGTCCACTGAGTGCATTTTTGGAGACACTGTAGCCAAGAGGTAAAGTGTCAAAATACCTTCCTAAAATAGATAGTGCGCCTGCCAGGGATAAATGCATACAAACCAAGGCTAAGGCACCGTGGCTGTAGACAGTTGTTGGAAGCATCTGCTCGTATCTGAAAGAGGAATGAATATCAATCCAGAAGGGTGTGAGTGTTCTGGTGAGTCAACCTATGACAGGAGCGTTCAAGTTAATTATAGTTATCAGAGATTATTCTGTATTAGCACAGCAGCAAACCTGTTAGCCTGGTCTTTAGCACTTCTATTAACGGGCAAAGTAGTCCCTTTATGTATCATGGTTGTTCCAACACATTGAAGCTTGCCAAAAATGTTTTTTTTTGAAGTCCATAAAGCTGACTGATTTTTGATATCTGTGTCTAAAGCTTCAACAAAGCCTCTGCTAATGAGAAAAGATTATGTTCAAAGTTACAATTTGAAAACCCAAAGAGAAGATATCCTACAATTTAAAAGATTCAGTGAAAATCTTTTCACCCCGTTATCACACAACTATCACAGCCTGAAATAGAATGCTGAACCCTGAATTCATGGCAAAGATTGCCATCGTGATTTTAAAATACAGATAGAAACTATATGTTAGAATGTGAAAACACAAGAGCTTTCAAAGTCAAGTTGCTGCCTCTGACAGTGACTCAAAAAGACAGTTTGTAGAAGTCTAGATTCACTTTCATTAAAAAGTAATCATGGTTAGAAGGGTGCATAGGACTCAGCTACTGCAGCCTCCTGTCTTCCACCCTCCACCCCCAAACCTTACTTTGAGGAAATAAGACTTAAAGAGCCAGGAGATTTGGCACTGTCACACAGCAAGTCAAGGCCAAAGCAAAAAGCAGAATCCACTGACTTCCGGCCTACTGTGCTGATCAACCTTCAAACATTAGAGATGATGCTGATATTGTTCTAGCTCTTACTGAGAACTTCTTCCACATAAAACTATTCTGTAAAACATTTCACAGGCCCAGTTCTAATCCTTTTTCAACAGTGAACCAATTAACAGTTTTCATGTGTCTAGCATGGATACCTGGTTAATTATATACAGCTAGCTTGAAAAGAACATGCAACACTGATGCCAAAATACTTCTTCACACAAAAATCCAAGATGAAGGTGAGGTGTAAAGCCACTCTTTGAATATACAACTTCCCACCATTTTTTCAGACTTAAGTTTTTAAAAATAAAAGGAATTTCAAACAGTGCAGCCACATGGCAAGTATTGAAACCATGGTGGTATAGACCTGAAAATCTAGGGTTGGTGGATAGAGAATGAACCTTGTTTTTCTCCCAAACCCAGTGTAGCTCAGCCCCAAATCACAGAGAATGAGGCCATATCCCACTAACCCCAAAACAAATCAATCCCGAGGGTGAAGGGAATGCTGCCAGGTCTTCCCCTGACATGTCATCCAATCTAAGCCATGGACTAGCCCAAGCAGAATAGGTCAAACATTCCAAAAGTAGATTTGCCAAAAACAGGGTAAGGCTCGATTTTAGCCACAGTTGAAGAGCAACATGGAGATGTAAAGCCGGTATTCACTCAGTATTCACTGCCATCTGATGCCATCATTGCTGTGATAGAGCAATCTGATATTGACTGGTACCATTGTGGCACCAGCGTGGATTCAGCATGAATGTGAACATGGAAAGGCTGCACTGGGCAAAACTGAAGTTTGCTTTGTTTCTCTATCCTTCCTGCATTTCAAGGAGCCTCTTTCCTTCCTGGAGGGATCACAATCCCTGGGAGTCTCCATCTTCATTTCCACCCTGGCTTTTCAGAGTCCTTGCTAAGGCTTTGCTCCCGAGCCTGCCACAGGCTCTGAACCAGGCCAGGCATCCTCCTTAGCATCCCAGCTTAGCTGCTCTGTGTCCTGCTTGCTGCAACCCCCCGTCTATGGAAAGATGATGACAGATAACACGTACCAGCTTATTAATGATTGAAGGTGATTTAATGCTGGGTTGACAGCATTCTAAAGATAGAAAAAAAGTGGCAAATTATCCTGTGACATGACCAGGTACTTGCCAATAACTGTCAACCCTCATAAATCAGAATGGGGAAAGAGAGCATAGCAATTCTGTAGCAAGTGTCCCACAAGTCAAGAAGACAAGGTCACACAAATCAGGAACCAGGCCAGGAAAAAAAAAAAAAAGAGCTATGGCAGGAATTGGGGAGGTGAGTTATTTCAAGCTTTACTCTGTCTATGTCTAAGACCATTGCACAGGCATTAACTCCTTTTAGTAGGGAAGCAGAAGGGCAGGGAGTCCAAGATTCAGAACCAGACCTCGTGGTGTGAATCTGGTCCTACCACTTACCAGTTTAGTGGCCATGGCCCAGTTGCTTAACCTTTTTAAATCCCACTTTCCCCATCTATATTTCATAGGATTATTTTGAAGATCATATGAACTAATGAATGTTAAGGTGCTTTGCATGAACCTTGAATAGGGTAGGTGCTCGATAGGGTTAAATCATTACTATTACTCTTTTTAATATTAACCATCCTTATCATAGCAAGGCTGTGTACTTACTATTTTGTCATGCTTCCTCTGCAGTCAGCAGCACAGCCTTGTATCACCAAAGGTGGAAATCTTGTGGTGTCAAAGACTGCAGAGTTTGCCACCACACAGAGCCAAATTTAATTGCCCACTCTGCCACTTATTGTGTGTCCCTGAACAAATCATCTGACCTCTCTGAGCTTCCTCAGTTTCCTCATCTGAAAATAGAAGTAATAATATCCATTTCCTAGGTGTCCTGCAAAGATTGAATAAAGTATGCAAAATGTTTAACACACAGTCTGGTACACAGGAAATGTTCAATAAATAATAGCTGGTGGTGTTAGTAGTAGAGGTAGTATTCCACCAAAGGCATGTGTGCCTCAAATGACTCACAGTCTGCCCCAGTTCTAGTCATGACCCAAAGGCCTCCATCCATCACTTCTCATCAGATGGCACCTCATAAGTGACTTTGCCTAACCTTCACCCTTTGAAGTCAGTCTCTCCACACATTATTTTGTTTATTTACTTCAGTGCAATTGTCACAATCTATAATTAACTTGGGGCTTTGGGTTTACTTATTTTCTTTTTCTCCTCACTGAAGGGTAAACCCCATGAGAGGAAAGGGGCCCTTATCTGTCTTGTTCATCATAGAAAAGAATCTGGCTAATGGAAGGTATTCATAAAATATCTGAGGAATATAAAAGGAAAACAAAGAGAAGATGCTGATGGAGAAAGGAACTATTTCCAGTCCCTTACATTATATAATTAGACTGTATGATCCACAAGGGAACTGTGTCTATCTCTCTAGTTCCCCACTGTATTAGTCCCTTCTCATGCTACTAAAGATATATCCAAAACTGGGTAATTTATGAAGGAAAGAGGTTTAATTGGCTCACAGTTCAGCGTGGCTGAGGAGGCCTCAGGAAAGTTACAATCATGGCAGAAGGGGAAGCAAACAAGTCCTTCATCAAGTGGCAGCAGCAAGAGGAAGTGCCAGCAAAAGGGAGAAAAGACCCTTATAAAACCTTCAGCTCTCGTGAGAACTCACTGTCACAAGAACAGCATGAGGGTAACTGCCCCCATGATTAGATTACCTCCCACTAGTTCCCTCCCATGACATGTGGCAATTATGGGAACTATTCAAGATGAGACTTGGGTGGGGACACTGCCAAACCATATGGCCCATCATATACCTACATCGGGCAGAGTAAACTCATAGTTAATGTATGTTAAGTGAATGTATGCATGAATTCTACTCATAGGCCTAGCCATGCTGGCCTGTGTGAGCTTCAAGATACTCTGCTGAAGGTATTCATGGGGAAACAGTGGGAGGCTGTTCAGGCCAATCATCAAGTATCTGCCTCATGCATATAAGCCTGTGTTTCTCAAAGTTTAGTGTGCATAGGAATCACCTGTGGACACTGTGAAACTCTTCATGGTTCTCACCACAGCCAATACTGGATTATAAGCAACATGGGTAGGGACTAAGAATCTGCATTTTTGTTGAGCTGTCCCAGATGTTTCTGATTAGGATGTTGAGGACTACACATTGAGAAATGCTCTTTGAAGTGTCCATTTTCTGAGATGGCATTTAAGACTTACTCTCTTCTTGCGTAGTGAGATGAGACAATCTCGTTGGGCAGATAAGACAGTAAACCCTTAAAAAGCAGTGCAAGGCATATTCAAGGGTTAAAATGACATAGGAATGCAAGAGTACTTTGGGAATGCACACAAGGAGAAGTCTAGATGGGTTCTGGGGCTACAGTTCACTCTTTAGCTTGAAAATAAGAGGAGAAAGGCCATTCCCCTACTGGACCAGAAAACTAGAACTAAAAAAGCATCCCCTGTATATCACGCCACTTGACTGAGCAGTGAGTTACCTACCAGTACTATTGATATTCTCAACATCTCAGAAAAAATTATATCCTGGTATGGATTTTATAAGACAGCACAGGGGTAAAGATTCTGTAAATCTCAAGGAGAGGCAAACATTTTTAGGAGCCCACTAAGGTCATGGTGAGCCTTACTTTCCACCCAGGATCTTTTGTTAGACCATTGTGGTCAGCTCTAAAGAATAACTTCATGGATGAGACACACAGTTTAAAGGGGTTTTGAGTAGAATGGGGCATAAAAAAGTAGTGGATGAAGAATAAGGAAGCTGTAGTCCCTGTTTGTCACAAGCTTTGTGACCTTGGGCAAGTCCCTAATGTATATGATTTTCATGATTATGCATTGAGTGGACACCTAGGGTAAGTACTTTTCTGTATGCAAAAAAAAAAAAAAAAAAAAAAATGCATTCAAAAAAAAGAAAAGGGGAAAAAATGGAAAAGAAAAAAATGTATCCTGATTTCAGAAGTTTGAGCTCTTCCCATGGCATGACCCACCCAACGGAGGCACAGCTAATGGTGTTTCCGGAGAAACTCGTTGATGACATTCTTTAAAAACCTAAATGAGAATGCAAAACAACTTTGAAAATTCCATTTCTTTTTTTTTTAAGCTTGCTTTCAAGGGCTGGATGAATGTGGGAGACACGGAATCAGGATGGATACTTAAGAATTACATAAAGAGAAGATGACAGATTTGAGGGGGAGAAGTTAACAAGTTCTTACTTCATTAGAAGAAAAACTGTCAGTTCAATTAGTATTTATTTCATTTCTGCAGGAGGTAGTACACCGCCATATGTAATCAAAATACTGAAGAGGATTTATTTCATGCATTAAATAAATTCAAGCTAATTAGCAATCATGTTCACTTCCTTCCAAAACTGTACCATACTATGGCTCATAACAAAATATGTCATATTCCACAATTGGAAAGTCCCTTAGCTCCAAGAATTCTGTTACCACCCAAACTCAACACTTTTACTTACAGGAAAAATTATTTTAAAATTATATTTAAAATGTGTTCTCTGTGTCTAATCATTTTACTTCATTGTGCACACCCACTTAAAATTCGATTCATGACTAGGATGAGGGTGGTCTTTCTCACTCTGTAGTTTTTTAGTAGGTTATTTCAAAGATATTTACGCTGGGTAAAATAAAAAGGAAATAGACAATGTTGACAGTTTGCCTGGTCAATGTGAAATGTTGGCATAATTCCACTCTCAGCTCTGCAGGATTCTAAAAAGATGAGCTCATGTATTTAGTGTAGGATTTAACCTTCACTTCTGTCCCCTCAGGGATTCTTCCATTCATGGAGTTCCTTCTGAAATCAGGACAGAAGATGAGTTTGGGCAACAATACCTAAGAATGTATGTGGGTGAAGTGGGTGGTATTGAATAATCAGCTTGTTAGGTATTCTCAGGCTTGTACAAAAGCTGGTTAGGTCTGGCTTGAGAGAATATTAGGTTAAAACAGGTCAGTTTAGACAACTTCACGTAGTTGCTCTGTAACATAAAAATAATGTCCATCTCCTTGCTGGATGCTCAAAGGGTAGAGGGGAGACAAGTGAATTTGCTACACTGTGTGTGATTCCAATCAACAAGGAAGAACTGGTGATATGGAAGCTACTAAAACCTTGGAAGAGATAGTGTTATCTTCAAGTTGAACAAAAACAAAGAAAGGGAGAATAGATACATGTGTGTTCTCTTAGACTCTAGATAGAATATTTTAAAATCAGAGACAAGAGCCTATGGAAGATGCAACTATAAAAAGAAATACATCTCCAGAAAGTCTAAAAATTACAATCTCTACTAAAAAAAATTCCTGAGCGATCTTTAGGTAAAGAACTGAATTAAAGACAGTGATTGCACAGGCTGCTTGTTTATGAGTTTCAATTTTAGAAGAACTTGAACACAAGCAGTCCAACCAGCTCCACAGCCTGGCTCGCGCTTGCCTAGCCAGAATGCCTCCTCCGTATCTTGCACCCTCACAACACAGCTAAGAGCTTTTACTTACCGAGCATTTACTATGAGTCAGGGCAAGTTGTTAACTGCTTTTAAATATCTTTTAATCCTCACCATGACTCTGCAAAGTAAGTACTGTTATCTCTAATCTAAAGATAAGACAACTGAGGTTCAGAAAGATTAGGCACATTGCCTTAAATCACGCACCTAATGAGCAGCAGAGCTGAAATTCCTATAAATAGGTTTATAGTGTATAAACAACTTGTAAGGATGGTGTAATGAACAGACAGGAAGATGACATAATATTAAGAGAGGACAACAATAATAATGAAAATTAAGACTCCTTGGCTGCCTGCGATGGTTTACAACTTTAATCCCAGCACTTTGGGAGGCTGAAGCAGGAGGAATGCTCATGGGACCAGTTTGAGACCAGTTTGGGCAACATAGCAAGACCCCATCTCTACTAAAAATTTAAAAATTAGCCAGGTGTGGTGACCCATGCCTAAAGTCCCAACTGTTCAGGAGGCTGAAGTGGGAGGATCACTTGAACTCCAGAGTTTAAGACCACAGTGAGCCATGATCACACCATTGCACTACAGTCTGGGTGATAGAGTAAGACCCTGTCTCTAAAAAAACCAACCAAACAAAAACTTATCGTGCACTTAGTCTAAAAATTTCATCTCTACAGTTATTTCTCCATGTATGTTTTCTCTATGTTCCCAATAACCCTATGCAGTAGGAAATTTTTTTTTTTTGGAAACGGAGTCTTGCTTTGTCACCCAGGTTGGAGTACAGTGGTGCAATCTTGGCTCACTGCAAGCTCCTCACCCTGGGTTCATGCCATTCTCCTGCCTCAGCCTCCCGAGTAGGTGGGACTACAGGTGCCCGCGACCATGCCCGGCTAATTTTTTTTTTTTTTTTTTGTATTTTTAGTAGAGACGGGGTTTCACCATGTTCGCCAGAATGGTCTTGATCTCCTGACCTCGTGATCTGCCCGCCTTGGCCTCCCAAAGTGCTGGGATTACAGGCGTGAGCCACCACGCCCGGCCTGCAGTAGGAAATTTTATTACCCCATTTTGCACAGGGGAAGACAGATTAAATAACCTACCTAATGTTACACAGGCAGGATTTTGAGCCCATGTTCTTAAACAGTAGGTTATAATGCCTTGCAGAAAGAGGCAGTATTGGCTGATACCTCTTTAACTTCAATTAATCATTCAACAAACATTTCTTAACCACCTCCTGGGAGCCCCGCATGTTTTCAAGCACTGGAGACACAACAGAGAGCAAAACGAACAATACAGACAACTGAAACATCCTGCTGCCATGGAACTTAAACTCTGGTGAGACAGTCAGATGAAAAACAAGATGGTATAAAATATAAAATACATTAGTGATAAGTAGTGCTAAGGAGAAAAAGCAGAGAAGGAAACAAAGTATGCATAGGAGAATGAAATTTTAGAGAAGTTATCTGCAAAAGTCTTCACTAAAGCTTTTGAATAAACACCTCAAAGGAGTGAGGACTTGAGCCACATGGGTATCTGGACAAAGGACATTTTGAGCATGGGAATGGCAGGTGTAAACGTCCTGAGGCGAAAGCCTATCTGGTGAATTCAGGAAAGCAGTGTGACTAAAACAGAGGGAGGAAACGTGATGGAAGAGGAGGTCAGAGAGTAACTTTGGATAGAAGTAACAGGGAGCCAGATCATGTAAGGCTTTGTAGGTCATGCATAGGGCATTGGCTTTTATCTGAGCAATCTGGAAAAACATTGCAGTATTATGAGTAGAGAAATAACATGATATGGCCTGTTTTGGAAAGATTACCTTGGCTGCTGTGTGGAAAACAGAAAACAGAGCAAAGGTGAAAGCAGGGAGACCAGTTAGGAGGATATTACAAGTATCCAATGAGAGATGATGGTGGTTCACCTAAGATGGTAGCCATGGAGGAGATGAGTGACTTGATTCGGGACATATCTTAAAGCTAGAGTCAATAGGATTTGTTGATAGTGTGAGACAAAAGATGAATTAACTCCAAGATTTGGGGCTAATCAACTAAAAGAATGGAACTGCCATTTTAGAGATAAAGAAGACCATGGGAGTAGCACTTTCTTTGAGAGGAGAGATGGATATCAGTTGTTCAGTTTGATCTTGTTCAATTTGTGATGCCCATTTGATATCCAAGTAAAAATTCTGATTAGGCAATGGGGGTATGAAGTACAAGTCTGAAATTCTATGGAGTGTCCAGTATGAAGATAGATATAAATTTGGGAATTATCAACATGAAAATGTTACGTGAAGCCATGAGACTGGATAAGATCATTTAGGGAGAAACAGAAAGAGAAGACTAAGAACGAACGCTGGGGTGTTCCAATATTTAGAGGTTAGAGTTAAGGAAGAACCAGTAGAGGAGAAATCACTTTGAAAAAAGGTTAATGGAAACCAGAAGAGTGTGGTGTCCATGAAGCTAAATGGAAAAATATTCCAAGGAAGAGAGACCAACCTACTATGTTAAATGCCTCTAATAGGCCAAGGAGAGGAAGACTGATAATTTGATCACTGTATTTGAGAATGTGGTTGTCACTGGTGACCTTAACAAGAGCAGTAGAGTGGAGAGGTGAAAGACTGACCACAGTCATGGAGCCCTCAAGTGCAGACAACACATTTGAGAAATTTTTCTATGAAAGAAAATAGAAAAACAGAGCAACTGAAGAGGGAAATAAGGTCTATAGAGACCTATGTTGAAGAGGAAGGAAATAATGCCTAGATTCTGGTAGGAATGATCCAATGTAAAGACATTATTTGGTGATAAAAAGGAGAAGAGAGAATTCTGGCAGCAGTACCCTTGAGTAGGCAAAAGCAATGAGATCCAGTGCCCAAGTGGAGGAACACAAGCCAAAGAGAAGGCAGAGCATGTGGACAGACATGTACATGGGTGATTAGGTGTGCTGAGAAGAACTTGTGGAGGTTTTCTTGTCATAGCTCCAATTTCCTTGGTGGATTGGGAAGCAAGGTCATCAGTTGAAACTCAGTGAGGGAGGAGATGTTAAAGGTCTGAAGAGAAGAAAGAGGAAATTAAATCATTATCTAGGCAAACAGAAAATAATATGTAAAGGAAATACAGTCGAACTGATGGGAGGAATCATGGTTCACTTGAGGTTAATGATCCTGAATTCGAAGAGTGAACGGGCAGCACAGTTGTTTTTTTTTTTTAAGCTGTGTCTGAAAGGGGTAAAAGAGGGCCAAAATCTAGTCTGTGTCTCATGCTCAGAGAAGACACCTTTTTCTTAATTCATCCACCCAGAGGGGTTGCCTCTGCTGTTTGACTAGTGGAGACACTAGACTGAACATCCTGGGTGTGTTGAAAGATTGTTGGAGCTAGGCTGCTGCAAAAAGTGGGCTATTAAGATGAAAAACATGATCTAGGAGCTGAATGTTTGAAATTAAGTTTCTGGCAAGGTTCAAGTTAAGAGTAAGCACAAGATCTACTGGTGTAAGACCATGTGAAAATTTTCAGAACCAAAATGGAGTTACTAGTGTTTAAAAGAAAAAAATCTCTTTTGCTTCCTCTCTCACCATGTGATGCCCTGGCTCCTGCCTTCACCTTCCACCATGATTGTAAGCTCCCTGAGGCCTTGCCAGAAGTTGAGCAGATGCCCGTGCCATGCTTTCTGTACAGCCTACAGACACCCTCTGGAGGAAAAATCAGCTGAAAAATTTGAGAGACCTAATTTGTGGCTGCATCACCCATATTAATTCATCCTTATGGAAAGACTGTGCAGGCACTGCTCTAAGAGTTGGGATTTGGTTTTCAAGGAGCCAATTGTGGGCAAAGAAATACCAATCAAATGTCAACTAATGGCAAATGAATTAAGTCTAAGATTCCTGAACGTGCTTGACATTTCCTAAACCACACATTTCGGTTCTCTGTGATCTGTGGTGCAGGGATATACAGTTGTTTCATGAAAGGCTGTGGGGCTTCTCTTTTGTGACCACCAGTCAGCATCCCAAGGAGGCGGCCCTGCTGACAGATGCCAAGTGTGAACCATAAGGAGCAAAGACAGATGATTTGTCTGAAACGTAAGCATACCCAGCCTTAGATCTTTCCATTCAAAGTTTAGAGTCCAAAAGCCTGGCTCACTAAGGCACGGAACCAAAGAAAGTAAAGACAGCAAGTGTGGATATTTTCTATGAAGTTTTATCCCTTGTCCTTCTTTCCTCCTCACTGAACACCTTAGCCTTAAGGAACTATTTTCAATTTCCCAAAACATGTTCTAGGACTCTGTGTCGGGGACGCATGTTTTTGTGAAGTTATGCACTGCATGAAGACAGGGGTTTAAGTGGATCTGCAAAACAGCTGCTGTTACTCTGCTGCACAAACTGATCCTTTAAATATGACAGAAAATTTAATGAAGAATCCAGGTGTGGTACAGAATGTAATCCACATGTAAAATAAAAATAGAGCTTATTTAAAATAAAAAAGATAAAATTAAAAATGTATTTTATTGTTCAATGCAATTTATATATTTTTAAATATGCAATTCATAATTAGATTAATGTAGACTAATATGCAATTTCATTCCATGCTGTAATATATTCTATGCATTGTGCATACCTTTAAATGCATTGTCAATATTTCTGAATGTCAACAAAATTATAATTTTGAAATTTGAAAAGATGGCTATTGTTTAGAAAATCAGCAAAGTAGAAAAAATGAGTTAAGAGGCTTTGTTTCCACTGGAATTAACAGCAACCTGTGCACTCAACATCCTTATCTAATGACAGCTTTTCCAAAGTCTTGCCAAATGTATATAAAGGCTGAATATGGAAACATATAAAGATTGCATGTAGGTTTAAACATTTAAAACATAAATCTCTACCATGTTGTGTTATAAACAACCACACATTAATAAAAAATGCTCAATGTAAGAAAACAAATTTAAAGACCCTTACAGAGCCAGGGAAGGCCAAGAGTGAGGGTTCTCCTGGCTAGGATGCCTGACAGTAAAAACTATCACGAAAAACTGCAAAAACTACAACCCTGCACAAAGGCCATCACAACCTCACACAAAAAGAAATACTTCTGCAAGGACATTGGCCCAGCAACTGCTTATCCAACCTTGAACTGGTGTCACTGTTGTTATTGATCTTTGTAGCCAAGGATAATTATTTCAAAATGAGTATGTATTCCTCATTTTTTCCTTTAAAAACCTTTACCTGCAGTGGCACATGCCTGTAATTCCAGCTACTAAGGAGGCTGATGTGACAGGATCACTTGAGCCCAGGAAGTCGAGGCCAGCCGGGGCAACATAGTGAGACCCTGTCTCTAAAAATAAAAATAAAAAAATTAAAACATAAAAAATAAACGTTTGTCTTCCTTCACCTCCCTGGATATGCACATAGTTTATCATGGCACACATATTCACAAGGCAGTGCTCTATTTGCAAACAAACATATTTCTTAGAGAGCTCTGTTATTTAGGCTGACAACTACGAAAGAAAGTTACTAAGATAAGACAGAGGACAAGA
This sequence comes from Theropithecus gelada, assembly GCF_003255815.1. Taxonomy (NCBI): domain Eukaryota; kingdom Metazoa; phylum Chordata; class Mammalia; order Primates; family Cercopithecidae; genus Theropithecus; species Theropithecus gelada. The sequence continues at coordinate 1,677,192 of NW_020257756.1, forward strand.
TAACCAGAGAAGAAAAAGTCAAGAATCCTCCACATGTCTATTTAAATTACAAACAATTAAGAAAGAAATAATGATGAGGGAACGGCAGTGAGACACAAGCTAAAAGGTCAAGAAATCAGGCAGAGTGACCCAAGGCATCCTCACGGACTACAGCAAGAGAGCAGGGATATAGGGTGATCTAAATTGATAACATGGGATTTATAACAGATTTTAAGGAGGAGAGAGATAAAGGTCTAGAGGCAGAAGTGTTTTTTGGTTTGAGGGGTCTCACTCTGTTGCCCAGGCTGGAGTATAGTGGCACGATCATAGCTCATTGCAACCTCCACCTCCTGAGCTCAACTGATCCTCCCACCTCAGACTCTCAAGTAGCTGGGACTACAGGCATGCACCACCACGTCCAGCTAATTTTTGTATTTTTAGTAGAGAAGTGGTTTCATTATGTTGCCCTGGCTGGCCTCCAACTCCTGGGCTCAAGAGATCCACCCACCTTCACCTCCCAAAGTGCTGGGATTACAGGTGTGAGCCACTGTGCTGGCAGAAATTACAGCAAAATAATTCACCCACCTCCAGGTCCAGCAGCACAAGAAGGATGGGAGAGAAAATGTCCATCTTTCAAGAGAGCTGCAAGGGAAGCAGTGTCTTGGGAAGAGCAAGGAAGTGAGGAGAAGATTCAGTGAAGAGTTGAGGATTTAGGAGATTATGCTGACAGTTGACCTTAAAATTCCAAAGGGCCAGTGAAATCCTTTAAGAGAAGTACAAAGTCATGGAGGAGTCTTGGCATGAAAATGGCCAGGCAGTCCCGGGCTTCATGTGATAAGTGACATGATGAGAGTAGCCCTGTGGTCTCCAGCAGCAGAGGTAGAGAAGATATAAGTGACAGTGGTCTTTATAGGAGTCTGAAGAATTCTACAGTACTCTCTTGGCTTCTACTAATGGAGACTTCCAGGCCAGCAGGAGGTGGTCCTACTCTTTTGGTCATCTAACACAGATCTGACAAGCCCAGTAGAGCTTTCTGTGATCATGGAAATGTTCTGTATCTACACCGTCCAATATAGTTGCCACCCACCATATGTGGATGGCACAAATCTAACCCTACCATATCCCCAGCCTTTTTTGACCATTCTCTTCATTACTAACAGGAGACCCATTCCTTGTCTACCAAAGAAAATGTATGTCAACTTATAAAGCACAGAATAGACTACATAAAACAGACTAGAAAACCAACGCAGTGGGCACCTTTGCACACAAATTGAAATCTACATTTCCAGATGATTATTAGAGGTGATAATTACAAATGGACACAAATTATCGTAAAGCTTGAGCTTAACAAAGTTCTAGAACAGGTGATTATGAAGCTGATCCTGACACCTACTAAGGAATGCTCTCCAGAAGTCAGCATTGGCTCACTAAGAAAATGTCCCAGGACCTCTCTAGGGACCAATTTACAATCACTCAGTAAATGTTCTCTGATAATGTTGAGAGTACAGTTTCTCCCCAACCATGAACACCTATCCCAGAAACAGCCTGGAGCAAAGGGAGTCCTGAGAGAGGAAGGTGACCTGCACCTGTGGAACTACTACTGAGAGAGCAGCATAAACATTGATTAGGAATAATTCAGTCACAAACACCAGATGGGAGGACTTCCTTTCTCATCAATGCAAACATGGGACACCAGAGAGAGAAAGGAGAAAATAGAACTAGGTATTTCACGTGCTTTATTGAAAGAGAGAAAAACATCATTTTCCTCCTTTCCCAGCGGTTTTTGTTTTGTTTTTTATCCCAGCGTAGCCACTGCAGCACTGCATCCAGGAGGTTCACCATCCTAGATACTGGATCTAAGCACTGCTTTTCAGCAAACAGAGAGGTAAAAGAGAAAACAAGGGTTAGAATTTGAGATCTCCTACCAATGAGCCACACAGAAAAAAGCAAGAGGTTTTATTTTCTAATTCTTTAAGAAAACATGTATTTGTCCTGTCGCTGGGGACCCATGGCCGTCTGGGGATGGTGTGTGCGTTGCCTCACCTGCCTTTCTCGCTATGTGGTGTCTCTCCCTGTGCAAAGCTCCGGTGATGGCTCGCTTGCTGGGGTTAACACAGTGTCTCCAGCACTGACCCCAGGCAGACACAGCTTTCATGAGTCAGTAAAGGCTAGCCTTCACAAGCTATTAAGTCTCGGAGAGGGGAGGCTGAGAAACACGTCTCCTCTGCTTGATGGCAGTGTCATGTGCAGGACATTTTCCTGGCTCCAAGAGTTAACCATGCAGCTAATAAGCTGGATTCTAGTGAAAGGGAAGTCGGCGAGTCACTGACAGAAAACACTCTCTTTTCGTCACAGTGTTACATCCTTGAGAGAAAAGGAAGCAAGTATTCACATAATCAGCCTGCTGTAAAAAAGGCAATGATTAAATTTTTAGTGGTGTTCGGTGGTCAGTTCCTTTGTGAAATTTTCTCTTACCATAGATAAAATCACGGCTACCATTTACTGAGTCCATTACTATGGACTAGGAACCAGGATAAGCGCTTCAGACACACATTCCCCCATGATCCTCAAACCGTCTTATATTCTAGATACCATTTAAGTGATGAGCAAACTGAGACTCACATTCCCCCATGATCCTCAAACTGTCTTATATTCTAGATACCATTTAAGTGATGAGCAAACTGAGACTCAGTCAAGGTTCCAGCTGTGACCTTACACAAACTGGCAAATGATGGAGCCAGGGCAGTCTGATCCCAGAACCTCCTAATCATCATGATACTATCAGATAAACAATGTCCAAGTAAATGCAGCAATCACCCACGCCAATCTGAGCAGTAACATTCCTGCTGAATGTTCTGTAATAAAATCTAATAGAAATTATCCTGCATGGTCTTCCATTTCTGCATACCACATTTAAAAAAAAAAAAAAAAGCTACTGTCTGACTTTCAGGTTTGATTCTCAGCTCTTGTGGAGCTCCTCTCCCCAGCACCCAAATTAATGATATTATTTGTATTAGTCACTAGGCTAATCTAGTGCTCTATAGGAAGTCATAATTGCTCTTAGTTGCTAAACAAATCTCTAGGCTCATATCAAGATCATTGCCAATTAATCTTTTAAAAGTCATTAAAAATAGGAAAAGCTCGGCCAGGCATGGTAGCTCATGTCTCTAATCCCAGCACTTTGGGAGGCCAAGGTGGGCAGATCATGAGGTTAGGAGATCCAGACCATCCTGGCTAATACGATGAAACTCCGTCTCTACTGAAAATATAAAAAATTAGCTGGGCATGGTGGCAGGCACCTGTAGTCCCAACTACTCAGGAGGCCGAGACAGGAGAAGGGTGTGAACTCAGGAGGCAGAGTTTGCAGTGAGCTGAGATCGTGCCACTGCACTCTAGCTGGGAGACAGAGAAAGACTCCATCTCAAAAAAAAAAAAAGACAGGAAAATATTGAAACTGTGAATTATCAGATCAATTTTGTGGTATCTAGTGGACAAGATGGAGAAATAACATATTAAATAACTGACATTTATTAAATGATTGACACTGTGATAAACCTTTGCTATAATTTATCTTAGCCCTCACTTCAAGGTACCTCCACTTTACAGATGATAGTGAGGTTCAAAGAAGTTATTATACATAACTTTCCCAATGTCACCCTACTAATAAGCGAAGAACTTAAAAATTGGTGCTTCGGACTGAACGTTTACGTCTCCCCAAAATTTGCATTTTGAAGTCTAAATCTCTAATGTGAGGGTCTGTGGAGATGAGGCCTTCAGGAAACAATTAGGTCATGAGGGTTGAGGTGTCACGATGAAATCAGTGCCCATATATACATACAAAGAGACATGAGAGAGCTTCCTCTCTTTCTGCTCTACCTCATGTGAGGATAGAAAAGAAAATGGCCAACTGCAAGCCAGAAAGAGGATGTCACCAGACACCTGCCAGTGCCTTGATCTTGGACTACCCCAGCCTCCAGAACTATTAGAAACACATTTCTGTGGTTTAAATCACCTAGTCCATAGTATTCTGTTACAGCAACCCAAACTGAATCAGAAACATGAGTAGCAACTATAGACTGACTTGTGGGAAGAATTAACTAGTTGAATCCAAAGTCAAAGAGTGTTGATTAGTAGATGGGTATTCATCTCAGAGCAAAATTTGTACTGGGGTGCTGGAGTATGCCGTCCTTGCCTTTCTAATTCAGCCTCATCCTTATCAAAATTATGGGCACCAGAAATACCTCTAACTGGCAAATTCAAAATTACATCAGAGGATAAGTGAGCTGCAGTGAAATTAAACTGTTACATGTAGATTTACAAAGTCAATTACATAGCTATCGTGTGGAAGAAAATTGGGCAAATAATGACTCATTTAAAATTTTCCTTTAAAAGCTAAAACAGTCTTAGGCTCTATTAGTAGATCCACCAAGGAGACTCTTATTCTGCATATGGAGTGTTGAGACTAAATCTCTGTGCTGCATTTTTTTAATTATACTTTAAGTTTTGGGATACATGTGCAGAACAAGCAGATTTGTTACATAGGTATACACATGCCACGGTGGTTTACTGCACCCATTAACCCATCATCTACATTAGGTATTTCTCCTAATGCTATCCGTCTCCTAAACCCCTACCCATTGACAGGTCCCAGTGTGTGATATTCCCCTCCCTGTGTCCATGTGTTCTCATTGTTCAACTCCCAGTTATGAGTGAGAACATGCAGTGTTTGGTTTTCTGTTCCTGTGTTAGTTTGCTGAGGATGATAGTTTCCAGCTTCATCCATGTCCCTGCAAAGGACATGAACTCATCCTTTTTATGGCTGCATAGTATTCCATGGTACATATATGCCACATTTTCTCTATCCAGTCTATCATTGATGGGCATTTGAGTTGGTTCCACATCTTTGCTATTGTGAACAGTGCTGCAATAAACATACATACGCATGTGTCTTTATAGTAGAATGATTTATAACCCTTTGGGTATATACCCAGTAATGGGATTGCTGGGTCAAATGTTATTTCTGGTTCTAAATCCTTGAGGAATCACCACACTGTCTTCTACAATGGGTGAACTAATTTACACTCCCACCAACAGTGTAAAAGCATTCCTATTTCTCCACATCCTCTCCAGCATCTGTTGTTTCCTGACTTTTTAATGATTGCCATTCTAACTGGTGTGGGATGGTATCTCATTGTGGTTTCGATTTGCATTTCTTTAATGACCAGTGATGAGCTTTTTTTCATATATTTGTTGGCCACATGTCTTCTTTTGAGAAGTGTCTGTTTCTATCCTTCACCCACTTTTTGATAGGATCTTTTCTTGTAAATTGAAGTGCTTTGCAGATTCTGGATATTAGCCTTTTGTCAGATGGATAGATTGCAAAAATTTTCCCCCATTCTGTAGGTTGTCTGTTCACTCTGATGATAGTTTCTTTTGCTGTGCAGAAGCTCTTTAATTAGATCTCATTTGTCAATTTTGGCTTTTGTTGCTATTGCTTTTGGTGTTTTAGTCATGAAGTCTTTGACCATGCCTATATCCTGAATGGTATTGCCTAGGTTTTCTTCTAGGATTTTTATGGTTTTAGGTCTTACGTTTAAGTCTTTAATCCATCTTGAGTTAATTTTTGTATAAGGTGTAAGGAAGGGGTCCAGTTTCAGTTTTCTGCATATGGCTAGCCAGTTTTCCCAACAACATTTATTAAATAGGGAATCCTTTCCCCAATGGTTGTTTTTGCCAGGTTTGTCAAAGATCAGATGGTTGTAAATGTGTGGTGTTATTTCTGAGGACACTGTTCTGTTCCATTGGTCTATATATCTGTTTTGGTACCAGTACCATGCTGTTTTGGTTACTGTAGCCTTCTAGTATAGTTTGAAGTCAGGTAGCATGATGCCTCCAGCTTTTTTCTTTTTGCTTAGGATTGTCTTGGCTATATAGGCTCTTTTTTGGTTCCACACGAAATTTAAAGTAGTTTTTTTCTAATTCTGTGAAGAAAGTCAGTGGTAGTCTGATGGGGATAGCATGGAATCTACTTTGGACAGTATGGCCATTTTCATGATATTGATTCTTCTTCCTATCCATGAGCATGGAATGTTTTTCCATTTGTTTGCATCTTCTTTCATTTCCTTGACCAGTGGTTTGTAGTTTTCCTTGAAGAGGTCCTTCATATCCCTTGTAACTTGTATTCCTACTTATTTTATTCTCTTTGTAGAAATTGTGAATGGGATTTCACTCATAATTTATCTGTTTGTCTGTTATTGGTGTATAGGAATGCTTGTGATTTTTGCACATTGATTTTGTATCCTGAGACTTTGCTGAAGTTACTTACAGCTTAAGGAGATTTTGAGCTGAGACAATGGGGTTTTCTAAATATACAATCATGTTATCTGCAAACAGAGACAATTTGACTTCCTCTCTTCCTATTTGAATACCTTTATTTCTTTCTCTTGCCTGATTGCCCTGGCCAGAACTTCCAATACTATGTTGAACAGGAGTGGTGAGAGAGGATATCCTTGTCTTCTGCCAGTTTTCAAAGGGAATGCTTCCAGCTTCTGCCCAGTCAGTATGATACTGGCTGTGGGTTTGTCATAAATAGCTATTATTTTGAGATACATTCTATCGATACCTAGTTTGAGAGTTTTTAGCATGGAGTGGTGTTGAATTTTATTGAAGGCTTTTCCTGCATCTATTGAGATAATTATGTGGTTTTTGACATTGGTTCTGTCTATGTGATGGATTACATTTACTGATTTGTGTATGTTGAACCAGCCTTGCATCCCAGGGATGAAGCCAACTTGATTGCAGTGGATAAGCTTTTTGATGTGCTGCTGGATTCTGTTTGCTAGTATTTTATTGAGGATTTTCACATTGATGTTCATCAGAAAGATTGGCCTGAAATTTTTTTTTGTACCTCTGCCAGGTTGTGGTATCAGGATAATGCTGGCCTCATAAAATGAGTTAGGGAAGAGTCCCTCTTTTTCTATTGTTTGGAATAGTTTCAGAAGGAATGGTACCAGCTCCTCTTTGTACCTCTGGCAGAATTTGGCTGTGGATCCATCTGGTCCCAGGCCTTTTTTTTTTTTTTTTTTTTTTTTGGTTGGTAGGCTATTAATCACTACCTCAATTTCAGAACTTGTTATTGGTCTATTCAGGGATTCAACTTCTTCCTGGTTTAGTCTTGGGAGGGTTTATGTATCCAGGAATTTATCCAGTTCTTCTAGATTTTCTAGTTTATTTGCATAGAGGTGTTTATAGTATTCTCTGATGATAGTTTATTTCTGTGGGATCAGTGGTGATATCCCCTTTATCATTTTTGTTGTATCTATTTGATTCTTCTCTCTTTTCTTCATTAGTCTGGCTAGTGGTCTATTTTTGTTAATCTTTTCAAAAAAAAAAAAAAAAACAGCTCCTGGGTTCATTGATTTTTTTGAAGGGTTTTTTGTGTCTCTATGTCCTTCAGTTCTGCTCTGATCTTAGTTATTTCTTGTCTTCTGCTAGCTTTTGAATTTGTTTGCTCTTGCTTCTCTGGTTCTTTTAATTGTGATGTTAGGGTGTCAATTTTAGATCTTTCTTGCTTTCTCCTATGGACATTTAGTGCTATAAATTTCCCTTTGAACACTGCTTTATCTGTGACCCAGAGATTCTGGTACATTGTGTCTTTGTTTTCACTGGTTTTGAAGAACTTATTTATTTCTGCCTTAATTTTGTTATTTACCCAGGAGTCATTCAGGAGCAGGTTGTTCAGTTTCCATGTAGTTGTACAGTTCTGAGTGAGTTTTGTTATCCTGAGTTCTAATTTGAATGCACTGTGGTCTGAGAGACTGTCTGTTGTGATTTCTGTTCTTTTGCATTTGCTGAGGAATGTTTTACTTCCAATTATGTGGTCAATTTTAGAATAAGTGCGATGTGGTGCTAAGAAGAATGTATATTGTTGATTTGGGGCAGAGAGTTCAGTAGATGTCTATTAGGTCTGCTTGGTCCAGAGCTGAGTTCAAGTCCTGAATATCCTTGTTAATTTTCTGACTTGTTGATCTACCTAATACTGAAAGTGGGATGTCAAAATCTTCCACTGTTACTGTGTGGGAGTCTAAATCTTTTTGTAGGTCTCTAAGAACTTGCTTTACGAATCTGGGTGTTAAGTGTGGTGTTAAAGTCTCCCACTCTTATTGTCTGGGAGTCTAAGTATTTTTGTAGGTCTCTAAGAATTTGCTTTATAAATCTGGGTGTTCCTGTATGGGTTGCATATATATTTAGGATAGTTAGCTCTTCTCGTTGTATTGATCCCTTTACCATTAGGTAATGCCCTTCTATGTCTTTTTTGATCTTTGTTGGTTTAAAGTCTGTTTTATCAGAGACTAGGATTGCAACCCTTGTTTTTTGCTTTCCATTGGCTTGGTAAATATTCCTCCATCACAACCAACTTGTGAGCTGGTTAACTTGGTAAAGGTTAAGGTAAACTTCCTATGTGTGTCTTTGCACATGAGATGGGTCTCCTGAATACAGCACACCAATGGGTCTTGACTCTTTATCCAATTTGCCAGTCTGTGTCTTTTAATTGGGGCATTTAGCCCATTTACATTTAAGATTAATATTGTTATGTGTGAATTAGATCAGGTCCATTATTATGCTAGCTGGTTATTTTGCCCATTAGTTGATGCAGTTTCTTCATAGTGTTGATGGTCTTTACAATTTGGTATGTTTTTGCAGTGGCTGGTGCCAGTTTTTCCTTTCCATGTTTAGTGCTTCCTTCAGGAGCTCTTATAAAGCAGGCCTGGTGGTGACAAAATCTCTCAGCATTTGCTTGTCCATAAAATAATGTTATTTCTCCTTCGCTTATGAGCTTAGTTTGGCCGGATATGAAATTCTGGGTTGAAAATTCTTTTCTTTGACAATGTTCAATATTGGCCCCCACTCTCTTCTGGCTTGTAGGGTTTCTGCAGAGAGATCCACTATTAATTTGATGGGCTTCTTTTTGTGGGTAACCCGACCTTTCTCTTTGGCTGTCCTTAACATTTTTTCCTTCATTTCAACTTTGGTGAATCTGACGATTATGTGTCTTAGGGTTGCTCTTCTCAAGGAGTATCTCTGTGGTGTTCCCTGTATTTCCTGAATTTGAATGTTGGCCTGTCTTACTAGGTTGGGGAAGTTCTCCTGGATAATATCCTGAAGAGTGTTTTCCAACTTGGTTCCATTCTCCCCGTCACTTCCCGGTATAACAATCAAACATAGTCTTTTCACATAGTCCCATATTTCTTGGAGGCTTTGTTTCATTTCGTTCTTTTTTCTCTAATCTTGTCTTCACGCTTTATTAAGTTGATCTTCAATCTGATACCCTTTCTTCCACTTGATCAATTCAGCTATTGATACTTGTGTGTGCTTCATGAAGTTCTCATGCTGTGTTTTTCAGCTCCATCAGGTCATTTATGTTCTCCTCTAAACTGATTATTCTAGTAAGCAATTCCTCTAACCTTTATTCAAGGTTCTTAGCTTCCTTGCATTGGGTTAGAACATGATCCTTTAGCTCAGAGGAGTTTGTTATCACCCACCTTCTGAATCCTACTTCTGTCAACTCGTCAAACTCATTCTCCATCCAGTTTTGTTCCCTTGCTGGTGAGACATTGTGATCCTTTAGAGGAGAAGAGGCATTCTGGTTTTTTAATTTTCAGCCTTTTGGCACTGGTTTTTCCTCATCTTTGTGGATTTATCTACCTTTTATCTTTGATGTTGGTGACCTTGAGGTGGGGTTTCTGTGTGGACATCCTTTTTGTTAATATTGATGCTATTCCTTTCTGTTTGTTAGTTTTCCTTCTAACAGGCCGCTCTGTTGCAGGTCTGCTGGAGGTCCACTCCAGACCCTGTTTGCCTGGGTATCACCAGCAGAGGCTGCAGAACAGCAAAGATTACTGCCTGCTCCTTCCTCTGGAAGCCTTGTCCCAGAGGGGCACCTGCCAGATGCCAGCCGGAGCTCTCCTGTATGAGGTGTCTGCTGACCCCTGCTGGGAGGTGTCTCCCAGTCAGGAGGCACTGGGGTCAGGGACCCACTTGAGGAGGTAGTCTGTCCACTAGCAGAGCTCGAACACTGTGCTGGGAGAGCCACTGCTGTCTTCAGAGCTGGCAGGCATGAACATTTAAGTCTGCTGAAGCTATGTCCACAGCTGCCCCTTCCCCCAGGGGCTCTGTCCCAGGGAAATGGAAGTTTTACCTATAAGCTCCTGACTAAGGCTGCCGCCTTTCTTTCAGAGATGCCCTCCGCATAGAGGAGGAATCTAGAGAGGCAGTCTGGCTACAGTGGCTTTGCCACGCTGCGGTGGGATCCGCCCAGTTGGAACTTCCACGCAGCTTTGTTTACACTGTGAGGGGAAAACTGCCTATTCAAGCCTCAGTAATGGTGGATGCCCCTCCCCGGCACCAAACTCGAGCATCCCAGGTCAACTTCAGACTGCTATGCTGGCAGCAAGAATTTCAAGCCAATGGATCTTAGCTTGCTGGGCTCTGTGGGGGTGGGATCTGCTGAGCTAGACCACTTGGCTACCTGGCTTCAGCCCTCTTTCCAGGAGAGTGAATGGTTCTGTCTTGCTGGCATTTCAGGCACCACTGCGGTATGAAAAAAAACTTCTGCAGCTAGCTCAGTTTCTGCCCAAACATCCACCCAGTTTTGTACTTGAAAACCACGGCCCTAGTGGTGTAGGCACCCAAGAGAATCTCCTGGTCTGCAGGTTGCAAAGACTGTGGGAAAAGCGTAGTATCTGGGCTGGAATGCACTGTTCCTCGCGGTACAATCCCTTATGACTTCCCTTGGCTAGGGGAGGGAGTTCCCCAACCCCTTGCACTTCTTGAGTGAGGCGACACTCCACCCTGCTTCGGCTCACCCTCTGTGGGCTGTACCCACTATCTAACCAGATCCAATGAGATAAGCTGGGTACCTCAGTTGGAAATGCAGAAATCACCCGCCTTCTGTGTTGATCTCACTGGGAGCTGCAGACCGGAGCTGTTCCTATTCAGCCATCATCTGTGCTTTATTTTAAGGAGATGCTCAGACTGAGAATCTTCCCAAGAATGCAATCAGAATGTCAGAGCGTGTGGAAATCATGCCGTATTTGTTGAATGACCTGAATTAGAACAAACGAGTCTGAAGAGGAAAAGATTCAGGAAGATAATGTATGCCATTAAATATATAAAATAGAGATTTGACTTGTTGTATGAAAAACCAGAATAAGAACGACCCGCTGGAAGTCATTTGGGAGAATTTACTATGCTCTGATAGGACAAAGTGGTGAAGTCCCCATGACTGGCCTAACCCAGTGAGTGAGTAAACAAATGAATAAACTGTTAGAGCAGAAATTAAATGATCATCTCCCAAGGGATAGTGTCCAAAGATTCCTGAATTTGGGTGAAAGGCTAGATTGTCTTGAGTACATTGTCCTCATATTGGCAGGCTGTCCAGTTGCTAAGAATCATTCTCAGGGACTAGGCCTCCTTTCAATGATTTTTAAGGAACCCCATACCAATGCCAGCATCCTTCTCTAAGGTATCTCCTCCTGGACCAGGTATGTTAGACCCTCACAGGCTGAGTACGTCAAGGAAAGACCACTCCTTACAATTCCCTATCTTCTATGTTCCCTAGCCTAGTGTGTTACATTAACCACTCACTGAGGGGCAAGCTGGGGGTTGACCAAAGGTCATGTATTTCAAGTACAAGGTAGGTAGCCACAAAGAGGTGGAAGCTAGGAAGCCCCTGCAGATGCAGGGGACACACACCAAATAAATGGCTGGGCAAAATTCCCCCAGTCACACCCCACCCCAACCCAGAGGAAAACTTGGCATTGGAGAGAAGCTGTGGAGCAACAAAGCAGATATGCCATGTCCCAGGCAGTGTTCCAAATACATTATATATGTTCATTCATTTAATTATCCCAATAACTCTGTGGGATATTACATCCTTTTTATAGAGTAGGAAACTGAAGCCAAGGAAGAGCTGATAACTTCCCCAAGATCACACAGCGAGTAATGGTGGAGCTAGGATTAGAACCTAGGCAACGCAATCCTGGGCTCCTAACCAAGCCCTTTAGTGTTTACCGAGATGTGAATTTGTACCTCAATCCCCTCTGCTTAAGGTGAAACTACTTAGAGCAGCTTCGGACAAGGAGTATATACTACGTGATCAATAAACAATTATCAAATTCAATTAGTACTTTAAATCATTTGGAACTTGTTAACAGTGACCAGGGTATTCAGAACTGGAGATCTCCAGATACATCTTCATGTTCTAGTTTAATCCCTAGCATGAAACCTTCTTGTCCTCCACATTCCACTTTGCCTTTGTGGTTTTTATTTTGTTGGCATGTTGTTGTTATTTAGCCTGAGGCATAAAGTCATTTATTTGGTCTTAGGCAAACCAAAGATAAATGTTGATACCCAGTTCCAGCTTCCTGTGGTGACTCATTTGCTGAAGAAGAAAAAAAAAACTTGCGAGCTGGTTAACTTGGTAAAGGTTAAGTTAAACTTCCTTTACCAAAAAGGACAGAATTACTATCTACTTGGTGGTCAAGCTTTTCTTTGAGACTGGAATTAACCCTCAAAATAGTGTATTTAAGAGTGTAGTTGAAAGCCTAAAATTAAGAAAATCTCAGTTTTTAAGAGTTCAGAGTCGAAGAGGCCTGAAAATTCCATCAGAAAGATCTGAGACCAGAAGTACCCACCCCTGCAGGCTTCGTCCAGCTGGGGCAGGGCCTGGGCTTTGGCATGGCATGGTTATGAGAGCCTCAGGAGAACAGCCAATGGATGTCCTGGGGGAACAGGAGTGGACTTCACAGGAATCCACAAGGCTCTGGCCTTCACTCTCAGTCCAGCTGGCTCTCAGTTACAACAAGGCAAATTCCACCAGCTGAATGAATCCTAGCAGCTGTGGTAGCCTGGAGGCTCCATCCTGTACAATACATCAGGCAGCCAGCCAGTTCTGACCCGACTGCTTTCTGTATGATGAATCAGCCCCGGCCCCCAAATGAGAGGCAGGTCAACATGTATGAGGTCCCTAGACTGTATGTATCCCTTCCCACACTGCTTTAGGCACTGAGAATTCATCAGTGGGCAGGCCAGATAACACCTCTGCTCTTGCAGAAGTTACCTTTTGAACCTACTCTAAGGAAACAATCAGAAATATACCCCCAAACTTGCATATAGTATTATAATAGCAAAATATTGGAAACGATTTGAACAACCAGCAGTGGTCCACTGGTTAAATAAATTCTACTATATCCATTTGAAGTCACAGAAGTAACCATTTTTAAAAATCGTGTTATACAAGAATACCAGATGATTTAGAAATTTTTTCAATATATCAAATGGGAAAAAAAGATTACAAAGCAAAGAGTACAGTATGTCTCCAAAGTTGTGAACAACAACAACAAAAAAAATGCTTATATGCACATGAAAATAAACTGGAAAGATACACACCAAAACACTAACTACAGCTACCTTTGGATGGTAGGATTAGTGGTGATTTTATATTCTTCTTTGTATGCTCTACAAAACTCTCATTTTGCCAAATTTCAACAATAAATACATGTGTCCGTCAAGTTCCAACTAAGAAAACAGCACATACCAGGTAGCTCAATATTAGGAATTTAATATGGAGACCAAGTTACAAAGCTTTTGTGAGAGGTAACAGGAAACAATTAGGTAACAGGAAACAGTAGGGCAGTCCAGCAATTAGCAGAATCAAGAAGTAGTAGTGGGAGAGTAAAGAGAAGAGGTGATATTAACAGAGCCAGTAGTCCAAGCCATTCAGTGGAATCTGTGACTTTTAGGAGAGAAAATATAGCTACTTTTGGAATATCACTTGAAGAAAAGGGAGGGGAAGAAATACCCTGGTTCTTCAGTACAGCACTTCACACCCTGCAATCCCCTGCAGAGCTTCACACCCACTAAGCCTGGAGCCAGTGGGGAAGGGAGCTGGGAAGTGAAGTCTGCAGTGGAAGCCACCCGCAGTTCAGAGCAGTCAAAGATAAGAGTGGGGATGGATCTGAGGGCAAACACACAGGTGACTGGCACATTAGTTCTAGAATCATGGGGGCAAAGAAAAAAATTGATGCTTTTTTTTTTTTTTAAGAGAACACAAAAGTAGGACACATTTCCAAATGTTGTCTTCCTTCTGCTTGTAATTCAAGAACTTAAGATGCAACGAAGTCCTTGCTGTTTGCAAGCCATACAGAGGCATGTACATTGTCAGACACTGAAGGTGTTAGGGAAAAAATCTGGGTTTTCTTTCTTGCTTTTCAGATTCCCACCCTTACTTTGCCAGTCACCTGTCAGCTGACAGCCCTCAGCTGCTCCAGGTTTCCAATGTGGTGCCCCCTTGGGCCAACTCTTTTCTTTCTCTCCTCCACCCAAAATTCCTGAGCAATCCCTACCTGTTCTATGAGTCATACCATACGAGTCCCATTTGCTTCCAGAAAGTAGATGTTACTTTGAGAGATTTAGTGTTGAGTGTAGGGAAAAGGTATATTTAAAACAACAAATTAGCTACTTTAATCATCCCACAGGGCATGAGTTTAGAGGGCTACAAATCTTTCAATTAAATTTAAATAGTTTTTACCAAAAACTTGAAATTCACCCAGAACTGCAATTGGAACTACGAAACATACAAAGAAAATTAAAACCAGCTTCTTTTTCACAAGCAACAGAAAAGAGGCTTTCTGATTATTCAAGACAAAAGTTCTGGAGTCTTCCTCATAAACTGTCAATAAACCCTTCCGGTTCAACCTTCCAGATATATACAAAGTCTAGCCACTGCTCATAATTTCCTCTAAAGCAACTCTCCCAAGCCATAACATTCAATACCTGGATTGTTGCAATGGCCTCCTCACTGGCTTCCCACCTTTCACACTTGTCCCCAACCTCCTCAGTCCTCACGGTCAATCCTCAACATAGCAGCCAGAGCGATCCTTTAAACCATAAGAAAGCCTACATCAGTTTTCTGCTCACAGCTTTCCAATGGTCTCCCATCTCAGAATAAAAGCCAACATCCTTTAAATGACCCATGAGGTCCTAAGTGGCCTGCCACTCCAACCAGTCATTACCTCTCAGCCCTCACCACTCACTCACTCAGCTCCTCAGAGATGACAGGCCTACTCCTGCCTTGGGACCTTGGCATTTGCTGTTGCCTCTGCCTGGAATATTCTTCCTCCAAACATAGGGAGGACTTCCTCTCTTGCCTCCTTCATGTCTTTGCTCAAGTCTCACCTTCTCAGGCAGACCCTTCTTCATTCCTCTCTTTCTCCTGTTTCTGTTTTTCTGCCTAGGGCTTATCACTTCTAATCTGCTGCATAATTTACTCAGTTATTTTATTGCCTCTGCCCTCCCACCAGAATAGGTAAACTCAAGAGCTGGGATTTTTGTCTGCTGTGAACACTAATGTATCTCCAGCACTTCAAAGAGGGGCTGGCTCCTAGTAGGTACTCAACCAGTATTTGCTGAATGGATGCATGCTGGCACGTGTCTGAATGACAACAGCACAAGGCAGAGGTTGGTGTGGCAGGTCAGTGTCCTGGACCTGGCAGAGTCAGGTGGGTGGTGGGTGGGAGCCTAGGGAGAGCTTCCTCTTTCTCCATCTAAAGGAAGAAAACGTTCTCCCTATGATGAACCCTCTTACCCAGCTGCTGAACCTTGTTCCCTCAGCCTCCCCAGGAAACCTCACTTTATCATCCTTCTTTCTTTATATTAGCCGCTCTATTTTTGTTTGTTTGTTTGTTTTGTTTTGTGTGTTTTTTTGAGACAGAGTCTCGCTCTGTCACTCAGGCTGGAATGGCACAATCACAGCTCACTTCAGCCTCCACCCCCAGACTCAATCGATCCTCCCACCTCAGCCTCCCAAGTAGCTGGGACTACAGACACATACTACCATAGCCTGCTAATGTTTTTAATTTTTTTGTAGAGACGGGCTCTCACTATGTTACCCACGCAGGTAGGCTCTTTCCAGTGGTTCTTTTCCTTCACACTAAAAACTTGCTCATATGTCCCCATCTTACAGGAAAAGAGAAAAAAAAAACTCTCCTTGGATCCCACACCCTCTTCACCTACCCGATGGACTTCCTCCTTCTGTCACAAAGTCCTAGAAAAAGCTTGTTTCTTATTTTTTGGTTTTGTTCATTTGTTTGTGTACTTATTAGCTCTACCTTTGCAGCTTCCATTTATTTTTCAACCCTCTGCAACCTGATGTCGATGCAGAGCAATCACTGGAATTGCTCTTATCTTTTTGCGGCCAAGTCCAACGAGTATTTTTCACTCCTTCGCTTACTTGTCCTATTTGTTTAATGTGCATCGAGTCTCCTTTCTGCATAAAACCACGCACTTAGTGCTTCTGCATCTTTAACTTCCCTGCACTAGAGCTCCTCCTGTCTCTCTGCACACCTCGTCTCCCCCAGCTCACACTTCAAGGATGGGTGCTCCCCGCACTTCTGTCCTTGGTCCTTATCTCTCCACATTACTCTCCCTTGCCAATGTCATCCATCCCCATGACCTCTATTATAATCCACATATTGACGATTCCCAAGCCTATCTTCACATTCCAGATCTCTCAGATTCACAGCTGTATTCACTGCCTATTTACACGAATCAAAAGCACCTCGCACTCCATATATTCAAATCCCATCACCTTTCCTCCTTTTGTTCCTCCAGCATTCATCTCTGCAAACGACCCTTCTCTCAGGTAAAACCAGATACTGCAACTCATTCTTGATTCTTCCTTTTCTGTCAACCACCACCCAAATCATCCTAACTTTTTCATGTGTTGCATATCCACGACTTTGTCCCCAGACTCACTATTCCCCTAAACCCAGCTGCCAGCACTTCCTTACTATTTTCCCTGTGTCCAATATTACTCCTCCAAGCCATTATCCATCTGTGCCACAGTGATCTTTACAAAGAACAAGCCTGGCCAAGACCCATACCTGACTTCCTTCTGCGTAATATAAAAGCTTGCTGGTAGAATGTCAGAGATGTCCAGCTTCTGTCCGACCTCTCTATGCTCTTTTACCCTTAACTCCCTCTTTCTCCCATCCTTACTTTTTGGTAAGTTGCTGGGACCCTGATGAACTACTTGCAGTTTCTCCACAGAACAGGCTTTCTGTTACATCTGTCTGCACAGGCCACCCACCTGGTTCAGTGCATAACAGGTATAGCATCAGGCTCTGGAGTGAGCCTGAAATCAGACTCTGGAGTGAACAGTTATGGGATCAGCCTAGATGGGCTCCACCAGCTTACTGTGTTATTTTGGGCATATTATTTAATTATACTGTGCCTCGGTTTCCTTATCTGCAAAATGAAGGCTAGAATAACAGTACCTACATCATAGGACTACATAAAACATACTTAGAACAGTTCCTGATACATAGCAAATACTCTATGCATAGTAATTATTGTTATTAATACTTATTCACCAGACTATCTCTTATTTGCCCAAGCCTCTAGAAAGATTCTGATGACCCCTTAGGTCTAGATTACGACTAATCCATATATTCTTCTATCCTAGCACATCTTATACTCTGTTTATGTGTCTGTCCCTCCCTCCACCCCAAAAAACTATGACCCTGTGAGGGCAGGAACTCTCTCTTACTAATCTTAGAATTCCCAGCACCAGTTCAATGCTTAACAAATAATGCACTCAGATTAAGTTTGTAGAATGAACAGATGAATGCATGGATAGTCATGGCATGTCATTAACATTTGCTCAAGCAAACATTACAGGGCTCAAAACACCTTCACATATTTCTCTCTCATTTGTTCCTCACATCAATCCTATATAGTAGGCAAGAGAGGTAAGATTATTATCTTTATTTTCTTAAAGGGCATTCAGGTTTAACTATATGAAGTAACTTGCTCAAGATTATAAAGCTGATCAGTGAAGAAGCCCACCCTGGGAGCAAGGTCTTCTAACTTCAAATTCCACGCCTTCTTCTCTACAACAAACAGAATCGCCACTGGAGAATTACGAGGTACACCTGGGATGCATAGAGCTATGACTGGCAAGCAAGAGAGTTTTGAATTTCAAACATGGCATCAGCCAGTATACACACAGCAAAGAGAATGCCCCCCAAAGAAAAGGAAAGATTAAATCTTAGAAATAGCTTCTGCATTCAAGGCCAGCAAGGGCAACATAGTGAGACCCCATTCCTACAAAAAATTTAAAAATTAGCCAGGCATGTTGGCACATGCCTGTTTTCCTAGCTACTCAGGAGGCTGAGGTGGGAGAATCCCTTGAACCCAGGAATTAAAGGTTACATTGGGCTGTGGTCACACCACCATACTCCAGCCTGGGTGACAAAGTGAGACCGTCTCAAAATAAAATAAGAAATAGCTTCTCCGACCTCAGTGTTGAATCAATTAGGTATGTTTTCAGCTGCCAGTAAAAGAGGCCTGAATATGGTTTCAATAAACCAAGAACATGTCTCTCATTTGGCGGATCATGAGGTCAGGAGATCGAGACCATCGTGGTTAACACAGTGAAACCCCGTCTCTACTAAAAATACAAAAAATTAGCCGGGTGTGGTGGCGGGCGCCTGTAGTCCTAGCTACTTGGGAGGCTGAGGCAGGAGAATGGCGTGAACCCAGGAGGCAGAGCTTGCAGTGAGCTGAGATCGCTCCATCAAAAAAAACAAAAAAAAAATTCAGAGTTAAACAGCTTATAGGTGCTGAGGAAGTGCCACACTTCCTGAGAGCCCGGCTCTATATTTCTACTGCACCATCTTATTTGTAGGAGGCAGAACTCAGATGGTCCCAAGATTCCTGCCCCTGGTGTTCAGAATAGTCCCCTCCCCTCAATCACAGGCAGAATGGTGAATAAGATGGATCTCACTACCATGATTAGGTTACATTACATGACAAAGTTGCAGAGGCGTTGCAGATGTAATTAAAGACCCAGATCAGTTGACTTTAACTTAATTAAAAAGGAGAATATCCTGAGTGGGCCTGATAACCACGTGAGCCCTTAAAAGGCATTGGGCTCATCCTAAAGAAATTACAAGGTGACTTTTGAGCCTCTCTAAGAGATTCTCCAGTTGGCCTTTAAGAAGAAAGCAGCCATGTGGGAGGGGCCACGAGGCTAGGATGTGAGAGCAGCCCCAGGGAGCTGCGTGGACCCCCATCCAACAGCCCAGAAGAAACCAGGACTTCAGCTCCACCACTGCCAGGAAGTGAATGCTGCCAAAATCTGAATGAGCTTGGAAAAGGGGCCCAAGCTCCAGATGAGAGCACAGCCCATTTCAGCCTTGCGAGACCTTGAGCAGAGAATCCATCCTCAGACTCCAAATCCACAGAAACTGTAAGATGATAAATGTGTTGTTTTAAGCCACTAAATTTCTGGTAATTTCTTATGTAGCAACAGAAAACTAATATACTATAGGTGCTGTGCACTAATGCCCTGTAGGCGCTGTGCACAAATACCCTATTAGGCACTATGCACTAATACACTGTACTTCTATTACCAAGCACCTCATGGTGCAAGTCGGCTGTGGAAATCCCACCATCTGCATGCCAGGCTGCAGGAAGAAAGGGAAAAAGGCCAAAAGGGTGCTGCTCTGCATTCAGTTATCTCCTACTTTTAAGTAGCCTCCTCTGCTTAAGTCCCCACAGAACTTCATTTAGTTCTTCTAAGCCAGACCTATGTGGCTAAATCTAACTTCTCAGGAGACTGGAAAGTACACTTTTTAGTGAGGCACTTTGTTACCCCCAATAATATAAGGAAGGGAGATGGGCCACCAGGGGGGCCACCCTCATAGAGACTGCAACTCTAAGATGGCAGGGAGTTACTTGCCTATGTCTTCGAGCTGTCTCACGGCCAGGTCTGGAATATTCTGACCTCTATACCATGTGCACTGCATTGCCAGCAGACTTGTGGGAGGCCAGAAGCACTGACCACTGGCCTGATGCCCCTTCCTCTACCTACTCTACTGGAATCCTTCCCGATTGCCTTTCCTTCCTGTGACCCTAAGCACTAATGCTGGTCACACCAGACCCATTTACACTATCCACACTCTCCTTGGAAGGGAAGGCATCACATGACCACTTTAGAGCAGATTTTTTTTTTTTAACTGACTGGAGCTGAAAATAAAATTGGTCGAGGTCTAAGAGTAAACTCTGGGGGTAGGAGAAAGGAAGTCATGATTCTATAGAAAAAAAAAAAAAAAACACGTGATTTCGAGCTGTTGAATCCAAGAGATGGAAAGAGATTTTAGTAATGTCATGGAGGCAAACGGAACCAGATTGAACCACCACTGGAAGATAGGGCACAGCTGAGAGCAGAGCTGACCTTAAGACAGAGTATGTATAGGACAAAGGAGTTCTGCCAACGGAGACTAGGAAATTGGGCACTAGAAGAGCCTGAGGGGAAACTCAGCCTATCAGTCATGCTCAGCAGGAGCCAAGAGCCACTTAACCAGGGAGAGGCATTACAGATGCAGCTGGAAATTATCCAATGATAGGGAAATGGGGAGTAAAAGAATAGATATGGGAGTTGTTCACAAATAGAAACGTGAACAATATCTTGGGTGCAATAAATACCAATTGCTTAATCACTCTGTGGGGTGAAACATTTTGCAATGGAAATGAGTTATCATTGTTCCATCTATGCAATTACAGAATAGCAATTCCCTCATCACTAATGAGAACTCTGGGTGAGTTTCCAGAAGATGTGATACATTTCCTGGTCTTTGATGACCTTGTAACACCAGATGTTCTTTTAACTCTAGGTATTTCCTTCAGAAAGTAAATTCCTTTCAAATTCCTTTCCACCAATGACAAACCATACAGACAACAGTTCTCCTTGTAAGATTATACCACATTTTTACTGTACCTTTTCTGTTTAGGTATGTTTACATGCAAAAATACCATTGTGTTACAACTGCCTATTCAGTTCAGTAACATGCTGTACAGGTTTGTAGCCAAGGAACAATAGGCTGTACCATATAGTCCAAGTGTGTCATAGGCTATACCATCTAGGTTTGTGTAAGTACATTCTATGATGTTTACACAATGACAAAATTGCCTAGTGATGCATTTCTCAGAATGTATCCCTCTCATGAAGCTACTCATGACTGTATGTGTGAAAGAATAAAATGCCACCTTTGTATGAATCTGGTATGGTATGCTGCAATTTTCAAAAATTAAATGGCCAAACCATGCCTCCATGCACTGTCTCTATGAAAGATTGTTATAAGTGAACATCACTTCCTAACTACCAGTAACCAAATGTTATACAGAACACAGAGTGGAATTGCAAAGACTGATAAAGTCAATACTTCTTAACCATATGATCAGTTCCACATAATAAAAGCAAAAACTAAGAGAAAGGCAGCCAGGGAGTGGTTAGGAATACAGGTTCTGAAGTCAGAGAGCCTGGGTTGGATCTCAGTTCCAGTGCTCAGCAACCTAGTTCAGCAACTTGGGTCGTTATTTGACTTCACTAAACCAGTTTATCTATAAAATGGGATAACAGTAGTGCCTGCCCCATAAGGGCATTGTGCCTTAGTAAGTGAAATAATGCATTCCAAGCCCAGCTTCATAAATATTAGCTATTATTATCCAGAGGGTTTTTTTGTTATATCTCTGAAGTCCTAACCTGTAATTCCAATCTGCTTACTTCCTTCCACCTACCTCCACAGGCTACAGTAATATTCAACAGCCCACATATATTTCTGGAACGGGAAGGTATCTTATAAATCGTATATCCAGCCAAAGATGCACAACCAAGGATGTATTAGACCCTCTGGGCACCATGGTGTTGAAAAAGTGTACCTAGTTAAGAACCACTGCCCTGCTCTAAATGTCTCCCTTTACAGAGGAGCAAACTGAGGAGGCCCAGAGCATGAAGAATCTTCTGGGGTCACAAGACCATTTTCAGAATCTCCTCTTGACAGACCTGGCTCAGACCTCAAACTAGGAGCCAAGTGTCTCGACTCTGATTGCACAATTTTGGCACTCCCCCAGGCCGTCTTATGGAATTCAACAAGCATTTCCTGAGAAACCACAGTAGGGGTCAGGAAGGAGAACAAGATGGAGACCCTGCCAAGAATGGCATCGCGATCTCATCAGGGAAACAGGCATTGGCGGCATTAAGAATTCTAAAAGAAGTGCCAACAAAGTGCTAAGAAGTCCTAAGTGCTGCTGCTAACTCACGAAACTTTCATGAAGGAGATGGAATTTCTACTGGACTTAGAAGGCTAGGGATTGAAAGGAGCCATTCTGGGTAAAATAAACCATTCGAGCAAAGGCCCCGAGGTTTCAAGAGAGAAAGCTCATGAGAGATTTAACAATCTTCTTGAACAGACAAGGAGATAAACCACAGAGCTGAAACATCTGGGTTCAGAAAAAGCAAATAGTCTGAAGTATCTTTTAGAGCTGCAAAGTGATAAAATTCTTCCACTGTCTCTTCCCAGATTATCCACAGAGCATCTGCTTTCTGCCTGCCGATTCTGAAAGACTGAATGCCAGGGAGAGGAGTTGCTAGAACAGTTCATGTGTGGGATCCCACTCTGAAGACATTAAGAAAGGAGAAGCTCACTTCTCATTCCTTGCAGAAGTAGAAGCCAACAGGAATAGCCCCTGTACTCAAAATCTAAGGAGATGATGTGGGAATGAAAATGACAATTATGACAATTCGCCTCATGATATTTGATCCTACGTGAAAAAGTATACTTTTTTTTTTTTTTTTTTTTTTT